>NC_079216.1:11642683-11810183 GCF_029633865.1 Lampris incognitus | reverse complement strand
TTTTAGTTCGGCGCTAAATGTAATAAATAAATTAAAAAAATAAAAATAAATATGTGTGTGTGTTTATATATATATATACAAATATATATACGTATGTATGGATATGGAAAATCTTCTTTCAGTGTAACCGGGACCCTACGCTACAGCTAGGCATTAGCAGAGAAAACAGTTGAAAAGCTTCTGCTTTCTCTTTGATTAAACTTTCAAGATAAAAACTTCTGTATCTTTATTTATTTACCCCCCCTTTTCTTTCTCCCCAATTGTACTTGGGTCAATTACTCCACTCTTCCGAGCCGTCTTGGTCGCTGCCCCCTCTGCCGATCCGGGGAGGGCTGCAGACTACCACATGCCTCCTCCCATACACGTGGAGTCGCCAGCCGCTTCTTTTCACCTGACAGTGAGGAGTTTCACCAGGGGGATGTAGCACATGAGAAGGTCACGCTTTTCCCCCCAGTGCCCCGACTGACCAGAGGAGGCGCTAGTGCTGTGACCAGGACACACACCCACATCCAGCTTCCCACCCGAAGACACGGCCGACTGTGTCTGTAGGGACGCCCGACCAAGCCAGAGGTAACACGGGGATTCGAACCGGCGATCCCTGTGTTGGTAGGCGCCCCCACATACTGAGCTTTTATCATCACACTTTATGAAGCAGGACAAGGGAAAAAAAATGAATTGGTGAAACATAATTTTAGCAATTTAATACCTACATATGTTGTTAAATGAGCACATATCACACATCATTTAATAAGAAACACAAATTGATTCATTTATTTACGATGGATTTATACCCTTGATGTGAAACTGAGCAAACTCTTCTCTCACCCTACCATACGGCTCACGCAGGGGGCCTCCTGTGTGGTGCTTCCTGCGTCCTCCCTGACCCCAGATTCATGAAGTCATGTGAGATTGATCACATGGTGTCACAGCTTAGGGGGTAACATTAACGGTACTGATTTGCCAAAGATTGTTACGACTAAATAAATAAATAAATACATAAATCAGTGATTATGAGCCGGAGGATACTTTGAGGCTTTGGTGACATGGGAGACGTTACTCTTGGGCCTCACATAAAACCAAATACACCGAGTGGCAGAACATGCAAACGGGTGCAGGGGTTTTCACTGCCCCTGCACGTTTTATAAAGTCTGATTTTTGCATTACGCACCGCTTATACACCCGGCCCCAAGATGTCTTGGGCCAAGGATGAAGGATAACGATTGACTGACCTATCACGGATTGACTGATTGACTGATTGATTGATTGACTGATTGATTTCCCCGCTGCTGAGCGATTGAGACGCCAGCATTTGCCGCCGAGCCCTCCTGCTGTTTTGGAAAAGCTCACCCAAACATGTCTGACGGGACGACGGGAAGATAATCCTCCGATGACACAAAGGGATCTCACCGACTTAACTGCTCCATCAAATCTCATCGAGTAGCAAGTGGTTGTTGAAGGATGTGCTACACCTTATCAACTCGCTCCTAGGCAGAAATACCCGTTTTAGTGTGCAACACACACACGCACACACACACACTCAACAATCATACACTTGTATGCAAACCATCGACCCGCTCAACCTCTCCCTCTGGGATGGCCTGTTTCATCGTTTTTTGGGTTTTTTCCCCCCCTCATTCTCCTTGTCATCTTATTTCTTTATCTCTCATTTTTACTTTCTATTGCTTTGCATTGAGCCAGAAAGCTCCCTGCATCTCAGCAAAGCGCTGCGGCGCTGAAGTCTGGTGGAGAGGGCAGATGGACATGGAATAAATGTATAAATGATTCAATTCTCTCCCTCCCTCCCTCTCTCCCTCTCCCTCTCTGGAGAAGCTCGGCGAGGGTGCGTGATGTGGTGGAGTGGAGTTCCCCACCGCCAAGAGCTGGCGGGCGCCAGGCTTGCATTAAAAGGGAAAATATGTTGCTTTCAGCAGACCATATGGTAATGTGAGTTGATGTCACGCCATGTCACATTGCATATGGAAATAACTCAAATAAATAAATTAAGCGACACTGTTGGTCAAGGGAGGCTGGTAGGTGGCCTGGCATAAAAAAAAAAAAGGCATGTTGGGAAAAAAAAGGAAATGAATTTCACAAGCAGTCGTGCGACGACGGTTGAATGGCTGTTTCTTCATGAAGGTGAAACGGATGCAGTCATTACAGGAGCATCGCTTTTAACGGTGCGCTCGCCTCGTCGGCCGGGTGGCCCTGCCCCTGGCCCCCATCCGCCAGACAAATGGTTTTCGGAAAAAGAAAATCAATTTTTGCCTTTTTTTTTTCCCTTTTCCAGCCAGAATGCTTCCCAGCAAAGCAAAAGCCCAATATCAATGCACAACACCTATATTGTTACCTATTGTATCCTATCAGCTGACAGAACGACTCCTCTTGCCTTCTACATCGTCTATATACCAGTTTCATACGAACAGCCTGCAGATGTTGACTGTTTTGTCCACGATGGATAAGCAGTGGTGATTTGCAGGACACCATTAGAATATTCTGTGGTACTGCCCGGCCATCCACGCTCTCTTCCCATCTCCTCCCATCCGTATTCTGCAGAGGAGAGACCCCGAGTGGTGTGGCTGGTGGTCTGTGGTCCTGTGTCGGCTCACGTGTGGTGTTCACACCTCTGCCAGCAGTGTGGATGTCCAGTGTGTGTGTGTGTGTGTGTGTGAATTTGTCCGGGGTGTCTGCTGTCCTTCTGCCTAGCAACTGTTGGGATAAACTCAAGTTCGCCAACCCAGAAGATTATTAAGAATAGAATAGAATAGAATAGAATAGAATAGAGGGATTGCTTATCCAGTGTTTTTAATACATCTTGTAAGAAGTTATTTTTATGATGAACTATAGAGTCCAAAAAGTGGGTTGTGAGCGAGCATTTTTTAAGTAAAATTGGTTCCTTTTAACTTCAGTAAACCTTTGTTTTGGCATTTGGGGACATTGACAATACATTCTCTTGTCCAGCTGTTGTCTTCCTTTGTCATTGTTCTTGGTTTTGTTTGATTTGAGGTCGGAGGTTTTTTTTTCTTTGTTCGCTTGCTTGTTTACTTGCACAGATTAGTAATTGCATCTCGGTATTAGTATTTTTTTTAAGCTGTATGTTTCAACTCACTTCTATACTTCATCACTGAAGCAGCTATAAACGAACTGTGTCTAAAATAGCACTCTCCATTTATGCAATAAAAAGATTCACCTGTGGACCCTCCATCGCCGCCCCCCCCCCTTCATCTCCTTTGAACGGTGTATAACTAGCTCGGTGGGACTTTTATCCGCGGCAGCAAACCTGGCAACCAATTTGCTACTTGAGAATAACACTTTTTTAATTAGGTAGCATTGCTCATTCATCCCCGGCACGGTGACCCTACCCAGTGAATGTGTCCTTTGTCCCTCGGACAGATGTGTCCCACTTACACACGTCTCGCTTGGTTTTTCCACTCAGACATTATTCCAGCCTCTCCGTTTCTCAGTCGCTTTGGCCCTCCGGTTGGAGAGTTTTACACTAATCACAATCAGATTAATTTGTACTGAGCTGAAGCGCTTTGGGTGAATAGGGCTCCGCTCAGCGACGGCGTGGGACCACGTCTTGCATAATCCCGCTGTTTGAATCTCCATTTATTGTATATTTCTCTGCAAGGAAAAAGCCAGTTCCAAACTGAAATGTCAAAGTAACAAACATGATTTGCCATCCTGGGCTTTGGCGAGATTAATTTAGATTGACTACAGATATACTGCATGATGGTGCTGAATCTCTGTTGTTTTCAACAAAAAGAGTAAGGAGAGTAACAGTAAAAGAGTACGGAGAGTAAGAGTAAAAAGAGTACGGGAGAGTAAGAGTAAAATGAGTACGGAGAGTAAGAGTAAAAAGAGTAAAGAGAGTAAGAGTATAAAGAGTATGGAGATTAAGAGTAAAAAGAGTAAGGAGAGTAAGAGTAAAAAGAGTACGGAGAGTAGGAGTAAAAACAGTAAGGAGAGTAAGAGTAAAAGGAGTACAGAGAGTAAGAGTAAAAAGAGTAAGGAGAGTAAGAGTAAAAGGAGTACAGAGAGTAAGAGTAAAAAGAGTAAGGAGAGTAAGAGTAAAAAGAGTACGGGGAGTAAGAGTAAAATGAGTACGGAGAGTAAGAGTAAAAAGAGTATGGAGATTAAGAGTAAAAAGAGTAAGGGGAGTAAGAGTAAAAAGAGTACGGAGAGTAGGAGTAAAAACAGTAAGGAGAGTAAGAGTAAAAAGAGTACGGAGAGTAAGAGTAAAAAGAGTACAGAGAGTAAGAGTAAAAAGAGTAAGGAGAGTAAGAGTAAAAGATATAATCGATAGCATTCACAACTTTTGTCAGCCAAAAACATGGTGTGTGTGTGTGTGTGTGTGTGTGTGTGTGTGTGTGTGTGTGTGTGTGTGTGTGTGTGTGTTGGTAAGAAACAGGCGGTGGATATTTCAATCTCCAAATATCTCCCTTAATAATCGTGGTTGCCCTATGGGTGTGCGGGTGGCGTAGCGGTCTATTCCGTTGTCTACCAACACGGGGAATCGCCGGATCGAATCCCCGTGTTACCTCCGGCTTGGTCGGGCGTCCCTACAGACACAACTGGCCGTGTCTGCGGGTGGGAAGCCGGATGTGGGTATGTGTCCTGGTCGCTGCACTAGCGCCTCCTCTGGTCGGTCGGGGGTCCTGTTCGGGGGGGGGAATAGCATGATCCTCCCACGCGCTATGTCCCCCTGGTGAAACTCCTCACTGTCAGGTGAAAAGAAGCGGCTGGTGACTCCACATGTATGGGAGGAGGCATGCGGTAGTCTGCAGCCCTCCCCGGATCGGCAGAGGGGGTGGAGCAGCGACCGGGACGGCTCGGAAGAGTGGGGTAATTGGCCAAGTACAAGTGGGGAGAAAAAGGGGGGTGGAATGATAATGGTGGTTGTCATCGGTTGTGAGGGACCACACAGACGATGAGAAACTGAGGCAGACAGCTATGAATTAAGTCGCCACGTCTCTCTTAGACAGGGAATATGCAAATGAAGTTAACAACAAAGGAGAACAAGTGCAATCTGTCAAACACAAAATGACATTTGCAAGAATTACAACTCCCTCTGAACGCACCCAGCAACACAGAAAGTCTTTTTTTTTTGGTCTTTTGGTGAAGTAGGTGTGAATGGGCTCGGTATTGAGCGCCGTTTATCCCCGCAGCAAGATGGCCCGGCCCCCGGGGACAGGCATCCCATACCTCACCCACACCATCCATCATGGCCACCTTGATGAAAAGCACTTGAGGTTGATCCCAAGAGGATCCCTACACAGGTCTGCACGTCCCTGGTTGATGCTCACACAAATAGCACATGAAGAGCTCTTTGCCAGGACGCTATATACCGGAAAAGGAAAACCAATACATCATTTGATGTCTCCCAAATATACGAGAGGATGTCTGTAAAATATCTGCTCGCCGTTCAAGGATGCAAAACAGCTTTCATTCATTTCCTCTACCCGCTTAATCCCATTCATGATTTCAGGAGGCTTAAGTGGCCTTCCACAAGGCTTATGTGCCTTGGACCAAGCTGTCATTCATTCACTGGACCCCCCCCCCCCCCAAACACAGACAAAGTCACTCACACCCCCTTTCTTTATATCTACAGTACAAAATGGGCAATTAAGAGTCTCCAGTTCCTGTGAGCTGTACGGGGTAACTGGAGTACAAGTAGGAAACCCATGCAAACATGAGAACATCCAAACTGCACACAAAGGTCTGAGGTCAAACCCAGGACCGCGACTCTTAAACCTTGGCCTTCTGACCCCCCCCTTCCCTCATTGGGGGGGGGGCAAACTACCAGCCTAGCTTACTGGGTCCTCTGCTATAGTACTGCAAAAGTTACCTATGACAATTCCGGCTCTGATCCAAAAATTAAGACGCTAGTCCAGCCCAGGCAGTGCAATGAGCAACCAGCATGGAGAGCGCCCTCACCAAAACAGAAAAACAGCTAATCTCTAAAGCAAAACCAAATCCTCCTCACAAATGATCGCATCGTCACACAAGCTGTGTGTGTGCGCTTCAGCGGAATATGCTGACAACGGGCCGGAGTGTAAACTATGTGCATAACGCATGACAGCCACCGTCTACCACATAAAACCAACAAAATAAGCCTACATATAGACCATGACAGCGCACACACACACACACCGCCAAGCAGCCATTAGCAACAGACACTTCAAACCCATGGACAGGGAAGAGCCATCGAAGGAATTCTGGGAACCCACCACCACAAACAAGTAGAAAGCAGAAAGAAAGCCACTTTATTTTGTCATTTTTACAGGTTACAATGAATGTGTCCTCTGCATTTAACCCATCCTATTGTATAGGAGCAGTGGGCAGCTGCAGCACCTGGGGACCAACTCCACTTCCTCTTTCCATTGCCTTGCTCAGGGGCACAGGCAGGAGTATTAACCTTAACATGCATGTCTTTTTGATGGTGGGAGGAAACCAGAGCACCTGGAGGAAACCACCACAGACACGGGGAGAACATGCAAACTCCACACAGAAAGGACCTGGGACGGCCTGGGGTTCGAACCCAGGACCTTCTTGCTGTGAGGCAACAGCGCTAACCACTGGGCCACCATGCAGCCCCACGTAACAAGTAATATTGTTAATAAATAATAATATTAGATTGGCACAGCGGCCTGTTAAATACATATGTTATGGTAAAAATGCATAATGACCGCTGAGTTGGATTTTACATAAAGATACTTTTCCCAAATACACCTCAACATCCACAAAACAGTGGCAGCGGTGGCCAGAATAAAATCAGTTGGAATGGCAGCCCATTAGATTTTCAACAGCTTACCAAATTAAGCTCTGGTGTAAGTCTTCCTTTGCTGATTAACTCCCAACGTTTCATTAAAAGTTATCCTGTGACGATGTCCTCCTCACTAGATGTAACGAAACTCGCAGCTTCCATCATGAACCACCAGGCTAACTAGCTAGCGAGTTTATTGGGGGCTTTTTCCCCCCTCTTTTTCTCGCTACCTTGTGATTCGTGTCCCCTCTCAGTGGGCCAAACTTGTCATGAAATGAGCGATAACAAAGCCCACCCATTTAAGAAAGAAAGAAAAGAAAGCCATTTTATTTTTGTCATTGCACAGTTGTTTGGTTACAATGAAGGTGTCCTCTGCATTTAACCCGTCCTATTGTATAGGAGCAGCGGGCAGCTGCAGCACTCGGGGACCAACTCCACTTCTTCTTTCCATTGCCTTGCTCAGGGGCACAGACAGGAGTATTAACCCTAACATGCATGTCAAAAAGACATGCATGTTAGGGTTTAAAGGAAAGATATGATTGGTCAATTTTACTGTCATTTGAAATTACTCTCTCATCGAATTACTAATGTTCAGACCTCTAAAATTATAACTGGACCACCAATCAAAGAGCTGAAAGCGTAACATTTTCTTCCTAGCAACTGCAGAGGCAGCAAAATTCTAATAGGGCAACAAAGGGGCTTCTTTCATTTAACCCTTCACGTTCCAATACAAACTGAATAGACAGGTTTGAAGGGTTTATTTCTTCAGAAATATTTTGTTTAGATGTTGATTGTCAAATTATTAATTCATGAAAAGAAACTTTAACTGATGACTTTTGAATAGGGCGGCACAGTGGTTAGTGCGGTCGCCTCACAGCAAGAAGGTCCTGGGTTCGAGCCCCGGGGTAGTCCAACCTTGGGGATCGTCCCGGGCCGTCCTCTGTGTGGTTTGGATGTTCTCCCCGTGTCTGTGTGGGTTTCCACCGGGTGCTCCGGTTTCCTCCCACAGTCCAAAGACATGTGGGTCAGGTGAATCAGCCGTACTACATTGTCCCTAGGTGTGAATGTGTGTGGGTGTGTGTGTGTGTATGTCAGCCCTGTATGATGGTCTGGCAGCCTGTCCAAGGTGTCTCCCCGCCTGCTGCCAAATGACTTCTGGGATAGGCTCCAGCATCCCCGTGACCCTGACAGCAGGATAAGCAGTTGGGATAATGGATGGATGGACTTTTGAATATTATTTTTTTAGAATACCTTGGGGGGCCATGACGGTTCCCCTCTGTGCCCAAACATATTTTGTCACATATTGTGCTACCAGGCAATTTGTACAAGTGGGCCCCACGATCTTCAAATGTGGGATATCTCATGATGTCTCATTTTGAACTCAAAACTATTTGTGCAGACTACGTTGCCTGTTACATCTCTGCGACTCTTTTGTGCCTGTGAAAAAATGCATTGCTGTAATTACGCAGAAAATTAAACTTGCTACTTTACTCTACTCTTGTGGAGACCCCGTAGAATAAGGAGGCACCATTATTGTAAGACTATTTTTGGAGGACAATCCGCTCACCTTAGGTGGTGCAACATATTCTCATTCTGAGGTGTCATACAAAAAAGAAAAAACTAAATTAAATTAAAAAAAACCCTCAGATAAAGACGTGAAAAACAGATAGGCCTACTCACCAGGGTACCAGGGTGACCTTTCCCCCACAATACATCAGCTATCCTGAAATATCAATTTTGCACTTGGCTTCACACGGCTGCCTCCATACTGTGGACTCCCTCTTCTCATTCCTTCGGTTTATCATTAATATATTATCACTTAAAAGGTGTAAGCCTTTTTTTTATAAGTTCCCCTTCATTCATTTATCCTGGATCTATCCTGTGCTAGCTTTATACAGTGATAGAAGTCCCCATCGTGTACCGATGCTGCATGTATCCTGCAGTAGCCCTGTTCAAAATGATGGCCTCTGCTGAAATCCTTTATTTATACACCCTGGCTTGTACTGAAGATGATTCTTCCTTGAATACTGAACAGTGGAAGCACATGAGTATACCGTAACACAGGAAAAACTCCAGTGGCAACCCAACAGGTTGCAAGACCATCTCCCTAAAACTCAGAACATCAGAAAAAGAGCAAAATCTGATTCTATAGGGCCGTCCCTTTCGGGAATAGAGCGCAGATGCAGCCATAATGAAGCCCCTTTTTGAGTTGTTATAGAAATAAAATCACCCAGTAACGAAAGATGATTCATATTCAAGTAAATTTGATTTAATGGTTGTTTACTTTTACAATTCTTTTTCGTCATTTACTTTTTTTAATCCCCCAATCGATCCGGGCTGAGCTGGTCAGTGCCTGGTTGCATTGGGACTCTCAGTTGTGAATTTGTGTAACTGTACCAGTGAACTAGGGCATTGCTGAAGGAGACCATATGTGTGCACAAAACTTTTACTGGATAAATTAAAGTTAAAAAAAGACTATGATACAGTTCTGAGTACAGTAAATAAAGTGTTGGTGACTAGTCGCTCCCCAGACAATAGCTCTTCAGGCAAAGGCAAACATCCGTGATCTGCGGTACAAAGAAGGTGGGTAAAAGTGATGTTTGTTTGCGAAGCCAAAAGCTCCATTACTTTTATTGTCTCATTTAATTATTTCTCTAGAGGTCCAATTAGACACTCCGCGGAAAAGTGGCTGGACATGAAGCAAATAGCTGGTCCGGCAAGAAACCATTGCATTGGCTTGGTGTAAAAAGTATACAAAATGATTTTAAAAATAGATTTAGGCCAAGTTAACACTTCCCATTCAAACTTTGCAAATTGGTTTTGGGTGCAAATATTTTTTTTAATTATTTTTTTAATATGTATCAGTAAAACTTACTTTTAACAATGAAAAGTGAGGGTGGCAGATGGAAGACATGAAGGTGTGCTTCAAAGGCATAAATATGGGAACTTTATGCCTAAAAGGTACATTTCATCTTGCACAAACCACTGATATAGGTCTCGCCATCATCATCATCATCATCATGCAAAAAAATGTCGAAAATTATATTCTAAAGGTAACTCCGGACGGTGGCAGATACATTTAATTTAGTTTATTAACACAGCAGGTGAAAGGCAGCAATAAAAACGTAGATGAGAGAAACGAATAATTCTTTTATTGGACTTAGATGATAATCAACAAAAACGAATAAAAATGGCAAGCAAAGAAATGCTAAATGAATGAAAGCAGTTAAAGTGACTTGGTGGGAAATTGCCAACGCCATCAACTATATATATATATATATATTTGAGGGAAATATTGATCTGTCAAAATGAATAAGCCCTGATTTAGGAAAGGTAATCAGTAGAGATCTCAGAATGGTAATAAACAGAAAATGGCAGCTGCATTATTTCAAAATATAGAATAAAAACCATCCCAAATTTTAACCCAGACCTTTCCTTTGATAAACACATTAAGGAAGTCACCGAGACTGCCTTGTTTCACTTACGTAACATAGCTAAAATTCTGTCTTTCCTGTCCATGGCTGACGGAGAGACTCTAATACAAGAATTTGTGTCATCCAGACTTGATTATTGTAATGTTGTGTTTTCAGGTCTGCCACATGCTAGAACTAAAAGTCTTCCGATGGTTCAGAATGCTGCAGCTAGAATCCTAACTGAATTTAGGAAATTTGACCATATTACACCAATTCTTGTCCCCCTTCATTGGCTTCCTATCCATGTTAGATCAGAATACGAGGTGCTTCTGCTGACTTATAAAGTCCTAAATGGGCTCGCCCCATCCTACCGGTCTGATCCCCTTAAACTGTATATATTCCACCTCGAGCTCTTCACTCTCAAAATACAGGACTCCTGTGTGTACCCAAAATTTAAGAGAAGCCAGCTGGTGGCAGGGCCTTTTCCTATCGGGCCCCGTTCTTGTGGAATAACCTGCCTGCTGCCATCAGACAATCAGAGTCTGTTGAGTCCTTTAAATCCAAACTTAAATCTCATCTTTTTGCCTTAACCTACAATTAGTTGCCTTTAGTTTGAATGCTTCGCAACCTGGACTGCATGGCGGGTCGGTTTCTGTCTCAATTAATTTACCAACCACTGTTCTGCTGATGAGATTATAGAGTATAGATGACTTACTATTACAAACTGTTCTCTTCTCTCACATGTCTTTTCTCTCTCTGAATGATGTCTTCTCCTCTCTCTTTGTCTGTGTGAATGGTGTGATGTGAATCTCCCGTGTACACTTGTAGTCTGTCCTCCTTCCAGGTCTCCATGGTGATGGTGGTTACCACCCGGATACTACTTTCCATCCTCATCACATTCTTTATATATCTTATAAATCCATATAATGTTGTTATCCTGTTTTAATGGTATATCCTTCTCTCACTCTGATGGGAGACTAACGTCTTTTCTTGTCTCTTCTCCTGTGTATGTGAATGGTGTGATGTGAGTCTCCCCTGTGTGCATGTGTCGTCTGTCCTCCTGTCAGATCTCCATGGTGATGGTGGTCGCGTGGCTCAGGTCCTGGGCTGCACCGGTGGCATCTAGACAGCATCCTCCTCATCATATTCTTCATATGTTCTAGAAATCCGTTATATTTATGTTATCCTCTTTCGATGTTGTATTATGTAAATAGTGTAAACACAGCATCCATTGCACGTCTCTCTGTCTTGGGAAAGAGATCCCTCCTTTGTTGCTCTCCCTGAAATTTCTTCCTATTTTTTCTCCCTGTTAAAAGTTTTTTTTTAGGTAGTTGTTCCTTATCCGATGTGAGGGTCTAAGAACAGGATGTTGTGTTGCTGTAAAGCCCCTTGAGGCAAATTTGTAATTTGTGATAATGGCCTATACAAATAAACTTGACTTGACTTGACCGACTGTGACTTGAGTCAGGGGCTGCTGGTCTACCTTCTCCCAGACCACGGCTCCAAGTATCCCCCAATTAACCCCTGGCAGACATATATTACCTCAAACAAGTTAGTGAACTTTAACGCTGAGCCCTGCACCCTAAGCTGGGGATAGCTGGCAGATGAGTTTTAAGATCCACAGACCGAGGTTATGTATTGAGGGCCTGCACTGTTGGGCAATAAGGAGACATTTATTGGATTTGCAGTAGTGAAACTAATTGAAAGGCTGTTTTCAAAGATTTGTGACAACCAGTTAAGCAACCTGCTTAACTGATGGATTTTACACCATGTGCTGTGAATGAAAGACTATTAGTGTCAATATTTTGGCTTTTTGTTTTTTTTACGTTGCAGTGGCAGGCATCAATGCAACTGAATAGGCAGAAGTGGCTGCACACTGCAACAGCAATGTGTGCAACCCCAAATGTTTGACTTCTGCTAAGTTTCAGAGGTTGGAACAAGCGTTTCATATAAAATGGGACTTCACACTTTTAACCATGAGATTTTCCCATCGAGGTCAAGTCAATTTTATTTGTATAGGCCATTATCACAAATTACAAATTTGGCTCAGGTGACAGAAATACAACATCCTGTCCTTAGACCATCGCATCAGATAAGGAACAACTCCCTAAAAAAACCTTTAACAGGGAGAAAAAGTAGGGATCTCTCTCCGTCTTGGGAGTGAGATCCCTCCTCTGTTGCTCTCCCTGAGGTTTCTTCCTATTTTTTCTCCCTGTTAAAGGTTTTTTTTAGGGAGTTTTTCCTTATCCGATAAGAGGGTCTAAGGACAGGGTGTTGTGTTGCTGTTAAGCCCACTGAGGCAAATTTGTAATTTGTGATATTGGGCTATACAAATAAAATTGATTTGATTTTTGATTTGATTTGATTTGATTTGATTTAGGAAGAAACCTCAGCGGGAGTAACAGAGGAGGGATCTCGCTCCCAAGATGGACAACGTGCAATGGATGTTGTGTGTGCAGAATAAAGCACAGAATACAACACTGAAAGAGGATAACAATTACAATGGAATTATAAGATATATAAAGAATATGATGAGGAGGATGCCAAGCAGTGTCCAGATGTCACTGGAACAGCCCAGGACCTGAGCCACGCGACCACCATCACCATGGAGACCTGACAGGAGGATAGACTACACATGCACAGAGGGGAGACTCACATCATACCACTCACATACACAGGAGAAGAGGCATCTCACATCGGAGTGAGAGAAGGATATATCACTGAAACGGGATATTGATCAATCAATCAATCAATCAAGTTGCATTTCATATAGTGCTTTTCTAGCTGCAACAGCCACTCAAAGCACTTGGATTTATGAAATATATATTTAAAACAAATGTGATGAGGGGGATGCCAAACAGCATCCAGGTGGCGACCACCATCACCATGGAGACCTGGGAGGACAGACTACATGTGCACACAGGGGAGACTCATATCACACCATTCACACATACGGGAGAAGAAAAAGGAGAAGACATCATTCAGAGAGAGATGGAAAAAGAAGACATGTGAGAGACGAGAACAGTTTGCAATAGTTAATAATCTATATATGCTATAATCTCATCGGCAGAAGAGTGGCTGGTAAATTCATTGAGACAGAAACCGACCCGCCATGCAGTACAGGTTGTGAAGCACTCAACTTAAAAGCAACTAATTGCAGGCTAAGGCAAAAAGATGAGTTTTAAGTTTGGATTTAAAGGACTCAACAGACTCTGATTGTGACTGCCTGCTGCCTGCTGCCCAATTTCCCCTCGGAGATGAATAAAGTATTCTGATTCTGATTCTGATTCCACAAGAACGGGTACTGATAGAAAAAGGTCCTGCTACCAGTTTACTTCTTTTTAACTTTGGGGTCAAATTGTTTACATCTGCTTCCAAAACTAGTTTTTAAAAGCAACTAGAAGAGTGCACTCAGTAGAGTGCAGATCCCCGCCAGACGTGTCTCAGACTTGGGTGAAAAAGCAGCTGAGGAGTCAGCACTCAATTGTGGTATAAAAACATGTTTTTCAAAGGTTTTGAATCACTGCAACCACAAGAGGCCCTTGGTCATACAGTCATAACTGTGCACAAACATTATTAGGCTGACAGGTCCGGTACACACACACACACACACACACACACACACACACACACACACACAGAAAAACTAGTGTTTCTCCAGCCGTTATAAGTCTTTTGCACAGTACCCATGTCGATAGAATAGGAAATACGGGGGAAAAAGTGTTTAATATGCAGCGCTCAATCAAAAAAATCTACCAAATAAAAAGGTTTTGCCTGTCAGTCTGTGGATGTGCAGCCTCCTAGGCGACCAAGTCTAATATGATCTTGTACTTTCCAAAAAGAAAAGGTTTGCTATGCGACCACTTTGGTCTGACCCTACCCCGTCTTCATTTTCATAATAAAATAAAGCTGGGTAAACTGTTTACCATGCGTGACTCAATTCGGACAGCAAAAACTTCCTGTTTTGACTGCAACCTAGAGGAAGTTGTTCCATTATAACGTTCGCATTTTTTTGGATTATCGAAACTCTTTTAATAACTATTGAGCATGTTGCTGCCTGATCCGAGTCAACTGTAGATGTGAGTCCTGCATGCGCACGGTTGACTCAGATCGGGCAGCGATGGTCGAGCTAGAGAGTGAATGAAGAGAGGGAGCGGCGATAGCAAGAACAAACAGTTTTTGAAGGTTTTGAATCACTGCAACCATGAGAGGTTCTTCATCATACACTCATAATGATGCACACAAAAATTTTAGTGTGCTAGGTCCAGTAGTTGGTGAGATTAGACACACAAACACACACACACACACACACACACACACACACACACACACACACACACACACACACACACACACACACACACACACACACACACACACAGGACCAAATGCATAATCCTATAAAAATCAACGCCATATTTCTGGGAGAAGAATCGCCTTAATCAGAGAAAAGAGGGCCGCTAATAAAAATCCTACTATGGAGAAGACCTGAAATTAAAAATGCTACCAAGCAGATTTAAAAAATTCTCTCTGACTTCAGCCAACATCCATCTTATCTCCTCTCCTCCTTCCCCGTTTCTTCTCCCTCTCTGTTCCCGCGACCTGGCAGCATCCAGGAGTGCATGTTAAGCAAACTTTCTTTAACAATTGATACAAGGGGAGCGTAAAAGCACAGACAAATGGGCAGGGATCTGCACCATCCATCACGCACAAAGCAGACTCATTGTTTGCAGATTTTAACCTAGAGGAGCTCTCTCGTTCCTTTCCTGTGAGACCCACAAATCATCGCCTGACAAGGGGACTCGAGCAAGAGGAGATGAGCTCAGAAGTTTGGCTGAAAGAAAAGAGAAGAAAGGCAAGAGAATGGGAAGGGAGTTTTCTCCCTTGTTGTTTAATTGCCTCCGAAATGTGGTAGTTTGTAAGCGGAGCCATGCAGACAGCCTTGTTTTGGCTTGCTAATTGAATTCAGCAGCTTGATAAGAGTTGTTTTGTCAACTGGGAAATCCCGTTTGACTGCCAGCAGAGTTCTTCTTCTCATAGAATAGCTATTCACAGGTTAAGCCATTGTGAAAAGTCTGCCTGTGACTTGATGAACCACTGGGGCATTACTGTTTTAGGGGGTAGTTCTGAATTGTGCAGTCAATCCCTATTTTCTGCTCAACAGTGAACGTTGGCAACCTAGTATGCTGGACACACACCTTCTGCTTGCCAGCTCCATTGCAAAGCAAAGTTAACAGCGGAAATTGGACAATTTTCATTCAGTTCAACAAAATCACTCCACGGCTCAGCCAGAGCCAACACAGCGCTATAGCAGTCTATCATGGTGAATTTGAGTGATTATTTCATAACAATAGCCGTTTCATTGCTTAATCCATGCGCTCTAATGCGCAGTGTTATTCCGGATCTAAAAGTGCTGATGTTTACACTTAAATATTTACACTTCTTGCAACACAGCCTACCAGTCTCCCCGCAAATACCCTCCCTCCACACACAGCCAAGAATATACGTAGGTCCCAAAAAACACTGAAGGATTAAACAAAACAACCACTTTAACATTTAGAAATACCCACTTCACCATGATACACTCC
Source organism: Lampris incognitus (assembly GCF_029633865.1). Lineage (NCBI taxonomy): Eukaryota > Metazoa > Chordata > Actinopteri > Lampriformes > Lampridae > Lampris > Lampris incognitus. Next base: position 11,794,419 of record NC_079216.1, on the reverse strand, counting down.
TGTCTGGCAGGGGCTGCGTGTCCGGTATAAACTACAAGATGGATAAATGTGAAAACAACACATACCGATCAGTAACATTACTAGTGAGTAGAAAATAGGAACAGACTTCAAGAATTATAAAACTACCCCCCCCTTAAGAAGTAATGTTTGGAGTATTTTAAAGCTATATTGCCATATATTCTCATATAATATATAATATGATATAATATATATAATATAGATGGCACGGTGGTGCAGTGGTTAGCATGGTCGCCTCACAGCAAGAAGGTCTTGGGTTCGAGTCTAGGGGTAGTCCAACCTTGGTGGGCCATCCTGGGTCGTCCACCGTGTGGAGTTTGCATGTTCTCCCCGTGTCTGTGTGGGTTTCCTCCGGGGGCTCCGGTTTCCTCCCACAGTCCAAAGACATGTAGGTCAGGTGAATTGGCCGTACTAAATTGTCCCTAGGTATAATGAGTGTGTGTGTGTGTGTGTGTGTGTGTGTGGGTGGGCCCTGTGATGGCCTGGCAGCCTGTCCAGGGTGTCTCCCCACCTGCTGCCCAATGACTGCTGGAATAGGCTCCAGCATCCCCACGGCCCTGAGAGCAGGATAAGTGGTTCAGATAATGGATGGATGGATGGATGGATATGTAATATATAATAAAATAACATATAATGTAACCCTGTGGACCCACCACCACCCCGTGGACTCACCACCCGCGGGGATGAGCATTGGGGTAAGGTGCAATGCAGGCTAGGCTGACTTCCGTCATCGCAGACTGGTCCAGGGGGACCAACCGAGAGGAGACCCTGGGATAGACCCAGAACTTGCTAGAGGGACTACAAGTCGATTCTAGCCTGGAAATGCCTTGGGATCCCTCAGGAGGAGCTGGAGGGTGCTGCTGGGAAGAGAGATGTCTGCTGCCACCACGACCCAACCCCGGAGAAAAAACTCATGATAAGAGAGAGGTAAACTAATATAATATCCATCCATCCATCCATTATCTTAACCGCTTATCCTGCTCTCAGGGTCGCGGGGATGCTGGAGCCTATCCCAGCAGTCATTGGGCGGCAGGCGGGGAGACACCCTGGACAGGCCGCCAGGCTATCACACACACACACACACACACACACACACACACACACACACACACACACACACACACACACACACACACACACATTCATACCTAGGGGCAATTTAGTACAGCCGATTCACCTGACTTACATGTCTTTGGACTGTGGGAGGAAACCGGAGCCCCCGGAGGAAACCCACGCAGACACGGGGAGAACATACAAACTCCACACAGAGGATGACCCGGGATGACCCATCAAGGTTGGACGACCCTGAGGCTCAAACCCAGGACCTTCTTGCTGTGAGGCGACCGCACTAACTACTGTGCCACCAGATTATATTATATATTATTATATATTATATTATATTTTGTGGCCACGGTGTCACTGTAGGGTGGGTTGTACCAGGTATGTTTCATCTTACCGATCGGCAAGCAATTTTTTTTAACTTTTGGATAAGTGCTTCACCCTGGACCACCAACTGAGTAAGATATTCAATAAGAACACCATCAAAATAGGTTATAGCTGCGTGCCTAACATTCAACAAATAATGTCTTCCCACAACACAAGAGTCATGAACAAATCAAAGACACCTTCATCACAAATGGACACCCCCCCCAACTGCAACTGCCGTGTGAACGACTCATGCCCCCTCGAAAGAAAATGCCAGATGAAAGGAGTTATCTATCAAGCAACGGTGACAGGAAATTACAACGGCAAAATAGAGACATATGTCGGTCTAACTGAGAGAACAGAACTCAAAACAAGGTTTAATGCACACGTGTAGCTTCAGAAATAACCATCTACAGAATGTAACATCTTTAAGATGTTATATATATTTGGTCATTGGCGGACAGAAACATTATTTAACCACCTGGAAAATTCTCTCAAAAAACAAAGCATATTCAACCAGGAGTAAATTGTGCAATCTATGTCTAACTGAAAAATATTTTATCATTTGCAAACCAGAAATGTCAACATAGAACAACAGGAATGAACTGGCCATGAGGTGCAGTTAAAGAAAGAAGCACCTATTTTGTAATCATAAATAAATCATGCCAATAGACAAATACCATCAACCTTGTACGCAATCCCCCCTCACCCCTTACTAACCACTGCGCCACCGTTCCACCTTATATTATATATCGATATATACATGTTCAGTGGCAGCTACGGACCAAATTTTTTAGTGAAGCAACTACAAAAAAAAAAGGTGCAGCAGCAATCTCACTTTTTATTTCCTGAACGGTAGCAGCAATGGCTTCAATCAGATCATATTGTATGCTCTTAGACATCCCTGAAAACTCAGTGGCCGATTTCAAATGAGCAGCCAGAACATCATAGCGGTAAAAAACTTCTACCATCTCTCTGTAGTTTCCTTTATTATTGGACTTTTCATTCTCATCATGCCTCTTAAACACCTGGTCCTGACGACCCAAGAATGACACCTAATCAATCCACCTTTTCAGAATGTCACGACTTTTCCGGACTGTGTGGTTACGCTTTGCGAATATCAATCCTCACATTTCCCAACAGACTTGATTGCACGGCTGCACTGACATACTCCTTTGATTTTTCATGAAGCTTAACAGATTTCATAGATCCTCAAATCCATCTCTTGCAAACTTTGAAGAACAACCATCTCCTGCAGCAGCACACTTAAACATCATGCAAGGCCAGCAATACAAGCAGTGTGTTAGCACACTCCCCGTTAGCCACTTCACCTTGCCATACCTAGAACACTTAAAACTCCTGACTTACTGAGCCCACTCTCTACACCAGCTTGACGGGGGGCTTTGGTCTCTCCCTAGTTTTTCCTTATGGGAGAAAGTGTGAAAAGAGTCCCGTAGGATCCGGTCCACAATGTTTGCATACATCAAATTTCTTCTTTCCAAAAATTGCGAAAGACAGGACAGGAACTAGCTAGGCTAGTAGCTAGGTAGTTAAAACAACTAACGTTAGCCTACAGTACTGGGCTACTACACGAGGTCAAGATCAAAACTACACATATAAAGATGAACAATAAAGTTTAACAATAAAGATCTGAACAGATTAATTAATTATTGTAATATTTTATATATATATATATATATATATATATATATATATATATATATATATATACACTACCGTTCAAAAGTTTGGGATCACCCAAACAATTTTGTGTTTTCCATGAAAAGTCACACTTATTCACCACCATATGTTGTGAAATGAATAGAAAATAGAGTCAAGACATTGACAAGGTTAGAAATAATGATTTGTATTTGAAATAAGATTTTTTTTACATCAAACTTTGCTTTCGTCAAAGAATCCTCCATTTGCAGCAATTACAGCATTGCAGACCTTTGGCATTCTAGCTGTTAATTTGTTGAGGTAATCTGGAGAAATTGCACCCCACGCTTCCAGACGCAGCTCCCACAAGTTGGATTGGTTGGATGGGCACTTCTTGCGTACCATACGGTCAAGCTGCTCCCACAACAGCTAAATGGGGTTCAGATCTGGTGACTGCGCTGGCCACTCCATTACCGATAGAATACCAGCTGCCTGCTTCTGCTCTAAATAGTTCTTGCACAATTTGGAGGTGTGTTTAGGGTCATTGTCCTGTTGTAGGATGAAATTGGCTCCAATCAAGCGCTGTCCACTGGGTATGGCATGGCGTTGCAAAATGGAGTGATAGCCTTCCTTATTCAGAATCCCTTTTACCCTGTACAAATCTCCCACCTTACCAGCACCAAAGCAACCCCAGACCATCACATTACCTCCACCATGCTTAACAGATGGCGTCAGGCATTCTTCCAGCATCTTTTCATTTGTTTTATGCGTCTCACAAATGTTCTTCTTTGGGATCCAAACACCTCAAACTTGGATTCATCCGTCCACAACACTTTTTTCCAGTCTTCCTCTGTCCAATGTCTGTGTTCTTTTGCCCATCTTAATCTTTTTCTTTTATTGGTCAGTCTCAGATATGGCTTTTTCTTTGCCACTCTGCCCTGAAGCCCAGAATCCCGCAGCCGCCTCTTCACTGTAGATGTTGACACTGGTGTTTTGCGGGTACTATTTAATGAAGATGCCAGTTGGGGACCTGTGAGGCGTCTGTTTCTCAAACTAGAGACTCTAATGTACTTATCTTCTTGCTCAGTTGTGCAACGCGGCCTCCCACTTCTTTTTCTACTCTGGTTAGAGCCTGTTTGTGCTGTCCTCTGAAGGGAGTAGTACACACCGGTGTAGGAAATCTTCAATTTCTTAGCAATGTCTCGCATGGAATAGCCTTCATTTCTAAGAACAAGAATAGACTGTCGAGTTTCAGATGAAAGTTCTCTTTTTCTGGCCATTTTGAGCGTTTAATTGACCCCACAAATGTGATGCTCCAGAAACTCAATCTGCTCAAAGGAAGGTCAGTTTTGTAGCTTCTGTAACGAGCTAAACTGTTTTAAGATGTGTGAACATGATTGCACAAGGGTTTTCTAATCATCAATTAGCCTTCTGAGCCAATGAGCAAACACATTGTACCATTAGAACACTGGAGTGATAGTTGCTTGAAATGGGCCTCTATACACCTATGTAGATATTGCACCAAAAACCAGACATTTGCAGCTAGAATAGTCATTTACCACATTAGCAATGTATAGAGTGTATTTCTTTAAAGTTAAGACTAGTTTAAAGTTATCTTCATTGAAAAGTACAGTGCTTTTCCTTCAAAAATATGGACATTTCAATGTGATCCCAAACTTTTGAACGGTAGTGTATATATATATACACAAGAACCACCAAAAACTACTATAGTAACCACTAATTTATCTTAGGCTAATCTCTTTTTCTTATCTTTCTTATCTTTCACTGCGCTTCGAATACCAAAAGGTATGATGAAGATTGGAGAATAAGTCAAGGATCGGAAACGCTGAACTGGTGTTCTCTGATTAGTTAGACGGGTGTCAATCATTTTCAGGTCGAGGAAAGACTAGGTGAAGCACTGCTTCAGTGGGTGGGCATTAAACGCGTCATAAACCATAACTGTCCAATTAACAACGTATAAGGTACTTTTTCAACTTACATTCCCTTACATTGGGTTAGTGAAGCAGAACACTCCCTTGTGTCACCTGAAGAGGGCGCTGTCTTGTGCAATACCCATGACACTTTTTTTTTAACCGTGACACTTTTTTGTTTGATTCACGGGGGAAATAGTCATTCTAATGAAATGTTGGCATCTAAAAAAGATGTTTTATGTGATATGTGTGTTATGTTCTTTGTTTTTTTGGTGAAGCACTGCTTCACTTGTTGTCTTATAGAAACCTCCCCTGATATAGATATATACAAACACAAACACACACACAGTGATGATTAGCTGATGATAGGACAGCTGATGATTGCTTATGGCATGAAACGAGCTTGTACTGTCTCATAAAGAATTTACTTGACGAACTGGATTATATATATATATATATATATATATATATATATATATATATATATCAACTTAGCACAAAAAGTAAGGAAATGTGTGTTTGGTAGATTATGTCTTTGTTGTAACAACGCTTCTTGGCAATAAATCTTATATCAGGCACCTGATTGTCAGTACCTGGGGTACCAGAAGCTCAAAACAAGAGTCAATAGCAACAACAAAATAAGATGTTTGGTATTGGCAAAGAAGATTTGGCAAACTTTTCATGGGCGCAACCCACATACTCTGCTCTGCTGCTCATCCCACAAATGCATGTTCCTTACATATATGGCCCCATTTAAAAGGGAAATAAACAGGCTTTCCAATGGTATGAGATTTATTGCCAAGAAGCATTGTTACAACAAAAAAATAATCCACCAAACACAAATGTCCTTACTTTTTGTGCTAAGTATATATATATATATATATACACTACCGTTCAAAAGTTTGGGATCACATTGAAATGTCCATATTTTTGAAGGAAAAGCACTGTACTTTTCAATGAAGATAACTTTAAACTAGTCTTAACTTTAAAGAAATACACTCTATACATTGCTAATGTGGTAAATGACTATTCTAGCTGCAAATGTCTGGTTTTTGGTGCAATATCTACATAGGTGTATAGAGGCCCATTTCAAGCAACTATCACTCCAGTGTTCTAATGGTACAATGTGTTTGCTCATTGGCTCAGAAGGCTAATTGATGATTAGAAAACCCTTGTGCAATCATGTTCACACATCTTAAAACAGTTTAGCTCGTTACAGAAGCTACAAAACTGACCTTCCTTTGAGCAGATTGAGTTTCTGGAGCATCACATTTGTGGGGTCAATTAAACGCTCAAAATGGCCAGAAAAAGAGAACTTTCATCTGAAACTCGACAGTCTATTCTTGTTCTTAGAAATGAAGGCTATTCCATGCGAGACATTGCTAAGAAATTGAAGATTTCCTACACCGGTGTGTACTACTCCCTTCAGAGGACAGCACAAACAGGCTCTAACCAGAGTAGAAAAAGAAGTGGGAGGCCGCGTTGCACAACTGAGCAAGAAGATAAGTACATTAGAGTCTCTAGTTTGAGAAACAGACGCCTCACAGGTCCCCAACTGGCATCTTCATTAAATAGTACCCGCAAAACACCAGTGTCAACATCTACAGTGAAGAGGCGGCTGTGGGATTCTGGGCTTCAGGGCAGAGTGGCAAAGAAAAAGCCATATCTGAGACTGACCAATAAAAGAAAAAGATTAAGATGGGCAAAAGAACACAGACATTGGACAGAGGAAGACTGGAAAAAAGTGTTGTGGACGGATGAATCCAAGTTTGAGGTGTTTGGATCCCAAAGAAGAACATTTGTGAGACGCAGAACAAATGAAAAGATGCTGGAAGAATGCCTGACGCCATCTGTTAAGCATGGTGGAGGTAATGTGATGGTCTGGGGTTGCTTTGGTGCTGGTAAGGTGGGAGATTTGTACAGGGTAAAAGGGATTCTGAATAAGGAAGGCTATCACTCCATTTTGCAACGCCATGCCATACCCAGTGGACAGCGCTTGATTGGAGCCAATTTCATCCTACAACAGGACAATGACCCTAAACACACCTCCAAATTGTGCAAGAACTATTTAGAGCAGAAGCAGGCAGCTGGTATTCTATCGGTAATGGAGTGGCCAGCGCAGTCACCAGATCTGAACCCCATTTAGCTGTTGTGGGAGCAGCTTGACCGTATGGTACGCAAGAAGTGCCCATCCAACCAATCCAACTTGTGGGAGCTGCGTCTGGAAGCGTGGGGTGCAATTTCTCCAGATTACCTCAACAAATTAACAGCTAGAATGCCAAAGGTCTGCAATGCTGTAATTGCTGCAAATGGAGGATTCTTTGACGAAAGCAAAGTTTGATGTAAAAAAAATCTTATTTCAAATACAAATCATTATTTCTAACCTTGTCAATGTCTTGACTCTATTTTCTATTCATTTCACAACATATGGTGGTGAATAAGTGTGACTTTTCATGGAAAACACAAAATTGTTTGGGTGATCCCAAACTTTTGAACGGTAGTGTATATATATATATAATCCAGTTTTTCAAGTAAATATATATATATATATAACTTTGTTAAATGAAACGCTTAACGGTAGGGAAAGTGCTCAACAAATAAGGAGCAAAATAATCCGGTTATTGAAGTCAATTCTTCAATGGACAGTACAAGCCTGTTTCGTGCCATAAGCACTTTTGAAACGACATGGAACAAGTAAATTTCGGCTACTCGACAAAGAACATACCAGCACCGACACAGAGAAACTACTTGGGAAGTGTCTTATTTCAAAAACTGAGAAGTTCATAAGAGCGGTAAGATGGAGAGCTTTTTTCTTTCTAAATCCGGACGATAAACCAATTGAAAAGCAAAATTATGGATTCAAATCTACAAAATCTACGCCGTCCATCCCCAAATTGAAACTCTTTGAGGATGGCATGCTCGAAATGATTAAACACATCAAATTTAAACCACCATTTAAAACATCCCAGAAGAAATTGCACAATGATTCAAAAAAGATAAAAGAATAGGATATGCTCCTCATTGCAGCTGACAAAACCACTAACTTTTACAAATTAAAACCCGAGCAATCCGGCAACCTCCGGGAAAATAGCATCACAAAATCATACAAGAGGGCCACAGAGATGGCCGAAAGAGAAGTAATGATGAAAGACAAAAAAAATCGCCTCGGATGTAAAATTAGACAACCACATTGATGTCACTGCCCAGAACCAAGCCTTTATTACCCATAAGGACCACAAACTGAACTTTTTAAACAAGCCAACATGTAGACCAGGGGTGCCCAACTCCAGGCCTTGAGGGCCGCAGTGTCTGCAGGTATTTGTTCCAATCATGCACTACACCACCTGACTTAACTAATTAACTCTTGGACCAAGGAGGGAAAGGAATTAGTTAAATCAGGCAGTGTAGTGCATGGCTGCAACAACTACCTGCAGACACTGCGGCCCTCGAGGCCTGGAGTTGGGCACCCCTGATGTAGACTGATCAACCCCACCAAACCGGAAATCTGAAAGAAAAAAAAAAGAAAAAAAGAAAACATGAATGATCAAATCTTGAAAAAAGTCCCCTTAAACGAATGGAAAAACACGGACCAAGTATGGTTTAAGAACATAGATGACAAGAAGAACTGCAAATTTATATGTTTTGATATCTGCGAGTTGTACCCCTCCATAAGCAAAGACTTACCATCCAAAGCCATTGATTTTGCCACAAAACACACAGTGATATCCGAGCAAGACAGAGAGAGACATTATATACCAGGCGAAGGACTCACTTTTGTACCACAAGGGAAAGCCATGGCAGAAAAAAGATAATAGAAAATTTGATGTAACCATGGGCAGCTTCGACGGGGCGGAAACTTGTGAACTAATTGGAATACATTTCTTATCTCAACTACAAGACCTAGATATCAATGTCGGACTCTATAGATGGGTTTCCTGTTTACAAACATTACTGGGTCCGTGTGCAGCCAGGGGGCAAAACCGCTTTGGTAGCCCGCAAAAGATTATAACCAACAGTTGTAATCAACGTAGATTTCACATTGTTTGTAGGTTCTTGTTCACTCAATAATAAAATATCAGAGATGGATCTGTCTGTTTGTTTGTCTTTCATTTGTATATTAATATAATTTGCAAAATGTTAGCTCGCAATAGTTAGGCTATCTGGCGCTAGTTATTGGTCTCTGAATGAAATCACCCCACTAAGTTAATCAAATAATTTTTTTGCTAAAAGCCGCCAACCAAATCACAGAAACCTTTATGGGTTGCTGACATCTATGAATTTTGCTCATCTTACCTGATTGATTATTGAGCCTGTTTATCCTCTTGCTATTTGACCATATCAGGAGCTTGGTGGTAACATCAAAAAGCTAACTAAATTGAAGTAAAAATGTTTACGACAGATACTTTACGACCTGCCACATTTGAATAAAATTTGACAGCTACTGTAAACACACGACAGGCTACTGTACGACCCACCAAATTTGAATGAAATTTGACGGCTACTGTAAACATATTGTACATGCATGACAGCTAGCAAGGTCTGGGACGGGGAAGAAATGGCTGGCACAGATTACACCAGATGCCTGAGTAGCTCGAACCGCGCCGATTACAATAATTAGTTCTCAGTAATGGTGAGAAATTACCAGATCCCTACGCTATTCCAGACAGCAAACGGGTTTTAGATATGTCCAAGTGGCCAGTAATCGTAAGGCCTGACATATACACCTATCTTATTGAGAAGCCCAGAGCTTATACCAAGGAAAATCTACGAGCATACAAATCCCTAGATGCATATAATTACATACTTTGTGGTCATGTGCAAGAGGTAAAGATTTATGATGCGGGATCGGAGTTTTGCATTTTGAGAGCAGGTGTCCTACCTAGCCAAAGACAGGGCCAAAAGACTAAATCTTATGATGCCTGGGTTTACATGCATAAGGACCTTGGATACATTATAACAGCTACTAACTGCACATGCATGGCAAGGTAGGTATCACACAGCAGATAATTTGAGATCATTATCTCACCCACTTTTATTAATAAGTTATCCATCGCTTCAGCCTCGCCCCTTGTTGCAGTCATGCTGCAGCCATCATGTGTCAGGTGGAGCTGACAGGACGGAGACGTACTGAGGAGGAGGTTGCCTGCACTTCCAAAACAAGTAAGTGAAAGGATATGTCAAGAAAGAATGTGGAGCCACAAAAGTTGAGGAAGATGAACTTCAGCCGGCCAAAAAGACAACTCACCGACTTGCCGAGGGTCCATCACGCACCAATACCCCAAAATATACCAGGTAGGCAAGAGCGAACTGGCTGCACAAGTGATGCGTAACACGTTGATTCTTGATGAACTAGCTAGTTGTGTGCAGACACTTGATTGTCAGTGAGAAGTGGAAAAATGAATGAAATGAAATAAGCTATGAGCACACAGTGATGCGTGCATTGGCAGTCAGAACTTGGCAGTCAGAACTTTCTCAGACTTGGAGCACAAAAAAGAAATATTGATAATTACTAATCAGCCATACTGCTACTTTAAGAGTAGTTTTATAATTTAACCCTTTTATTAGGAGCCGGGTACTCTATCCTAATTCCACACTAATCCCTTTGATCCCAATTTTTAATTCGGCAGATAAATAAGTTTGTTCCAAACAATACTTAGTCTGAGATGCCCTAATGGTGACATGCAGTGAGAGCTTTACCTGTGAATTAATAATCCATCTTTTGTTTACCTTCTATTTCATACATTGTAGTAACTTATAATGTAGCAAACTATAATGTAGCAACCTATAACCTATAATAATTTCATTAATTTATTGGCAGAACTAAATTATAAACAAAATAATAGCATTATTGTAAAACTACTCCCTCTCATGTGATATTGCTTACATACTGTACATTTCTTCCTACACACAGCAGTTACAACTGAAGATCTCCAGGCCCTCAAAAACATAATATGCTGCCCTGTTTGCATCCATCAACACAGCCGCAGACTCAGACACAGCATCGGAAACAGAATATGAACTCCCTGACCCCCTGACAGCTATGTATGACCCATCTGCTAGGGACCTGTCATCAGCTGACCTTAAAGAGAAGTACGAAACCAGCTATAGCAAAATGAGAAGGCAATGCACAACTAACAGTCTGGAACCCCTGCAGGATGTGACGAAAGAGCAGGCAAAGTGCACAACATGGAACATACACAGAGTGGGACGTACTATAACGGGCAGTAGCTTTCACAGGGTTGTCAAATGTAAGGACACCTCAGCTGAAAGTGTTGTTAAACAGCTAACACAATATGAATCCACAGATCTCACTGTTCCAGCTGTCATGTGGGGAAGACAAATGGAAGATACTGCATGCCAGTGTTACGAAACAGAAATGAAAAAGATACACATTAACTTTAATCTAAATGCAGTGGGTCTAACAGTGAAAGCAGATGAGCCATACCTGGCTGCTTCTCCTGATGGGGTATTCTCATATGACTGCTGTGGAACAGGCGTGCTGGTGATTAAGTGCCCATACAAGTACAAGGAGGGACTACAGGGGTCAGAGTCTGATGCATTCTTTTGCCTTGATGGAAACTATTATCTGCGACCTACCCACCCATATTAAACACAGATTCAACTACAGATGTATGTTTGTCAAATGGACATCTGTGATTTCGTGGTGTGGACCAAGACATGCAGCACCATTCTCCGGCTACAGAAAGATGAGACATTTCTACAAGAAACTGTTCCCAAGGCTGAAGTCTTCTTCATGCACCACCTCCTTCCAGAACTCATCTGCCGCTGCAAAGACCCCGACCTGGCTGAAGAGATCAAATGTCTGTACTGCAAAAGGCCTAGCTTTGACAAAATGATCAAGTGCATAGACTGCTGCCAACACTTTCTCTATGCATGTGTGAACATCACCAGATACTCCAAGAAATGGAAATGTGGATGCAAATAAAGAAGTGAAGAAAGAAGTGAACTTGTAGTTCTGCAGACACTGGAAATAATACTCAAAATTCACAAGCAAGAAAAAACTTTTAATAATTCACCTCAAGACAGAAATGCCAGATATGTGTTCATTTAGTTTTATTTTTTAAATGTTTGCATTTGTTAGTGTTTAAAATTATTTTTGCTGCAATCATATCTCTGTGATAGTTCCCATCTGTTACATTTGTTCATTTTTATAACTCTTTTTGCTGCAGTCATATCTCTGTGATAGTTATTTTGTCTCAACACAGTTATCACTGGGTCACCACTGTCCTTCTAAGGTTGGTGAGACCAGCACATATGGTTACAATATAATCCAGCATATCGACCATACCCACTGCACTAACACCCGTGCATGGCACATGTAGATTAGATGAATGATACCATTCCATACCCTTGCCTATACACAATCCATGGCATTGTTAAAAGGGCTATCATAATCTTCAAAAGTAGTTTTAAAATAGTAGTTTTGACAAGTGCCACCCTAATTAAATGGCTGGCCCCAGCTGCCCCCCCTTCCCAGTAAAAAAGTCCTGGCTACGCCCCTGTTAACCCACCCTTCAGCACAAGTGTGCTTCTTTTTACAATGTTCAACAGCCACACGAATACCTGCAATGACTGTAAACCGGTAAAAAACAAATTTTAGAGTTTGTGTCCTTTATGGAATCAAACCCAAAACTGGACTGCTTAAGCTGCTCCTTCAGTTTTTTATTCTCTTCCTGTGTGGCCTCCAGTTCTCTTTTCACAGCTTCGTAGATGTCACGGAGCTGGTTGTACTGCAGGTTGAGTTGATCCATCTCTTTTTTTGGCTACAAACTCGCCTTCATCTACAAAAATTTTTTTTTTTTAATTACTTGCCTTTCCATGTGCGACACATCACAAAAACCAGCCAGCACCAAACATTCACAGACATGCACACAACACACACACACACACACACACACACACACACACACACAATACCTGTCGGTTTTTCTATCACTCCCTTCACCCAACCAACCATCACAAACACACACACTAAACAGCATAGCTTGCAGATACCTTCAGAGGATTCAAAAGGATCTGCCTCAGTTTGTCCAGTGGGGCTGGCAACAGCGGCTTTAGCTTCGCCCACCTTCGCTTTCTTTTATATCTAGGACAAACAGTGCAGTACAATTAAGTTAATGCACTAAATAATTATCAACATAAAAATGCAATAACATAACAAGGCTAAACAAATAGCTTATTTGCTCACATACTAAGGCAGATTAGAATACTACAAATGACAACTCATATACTGCACATTGAGTATACATGACATGACACATACCTTGTCACCTTTCCTGCACTGTCTCCGGTGCTATGGGAAAAAAATGGATGGAACAAAATCTGGGCTATCATAATCCATGGACAGTTCTCCTGATAAGAGAAAGAGAAAAATGAGCTCGGCTAGTTGTTTAACCACCATCACAAAGAGCAACAAATGCACAAAAACATGCATTAATGTTCATTCAGAGCTACAAAACATTTAATTCCTGCTCGAAAATTAAGTATAACACTGAGCATAACTAAACAACTTCAAGTTACGCCAATGGTCTTAGTTGAGATGTTAAATATGCCAGAATATATATCTAAATCGTTTTAGCTAACCGGAGATAAAAGTTGAAGTGTATGGAACACTGTCGCGTCCGGAATACTGTGACTTTACCTTAGCAATAGCTGTTTTGAAGACACGTCGTAACATAGCTAAATTTATGGCAACCAACAGACAGACAATTTAGTTGGCCAGTTAGCTAGTTAGGCTATAACCTACTGAACCAAACCAAACCAATATAATCTAGTTTAGCTATCATTTTGTATGAATCACACATAAAGCTAACTTACTCATTACCTAGCTAGCTAATGTTAGCATACAGAAACTTACCTGACACAAAGTGGGCGCTGCACAGACTCTCATTGCCTTTCGGACCATCAGGACCCCAATCCGCCCTTTTAATAGCCTGAATCCATAATTTCCTTCGATTCCTTGCAAAGGCATGTGACCCCTTTGGAATGTTGAAGATTTTCCACCCATCCTTTTGGTGGTTTGTGCAGTTTATTGCACAACTACGCATCATCCCTGCTGTATCTGAGCTCTATCTTGGTTAAAATCTCTGTGCTGTAGCTGCTTTATGTCCCCTAGTTGTGCACGCATCTCTGTGATGACGTTGCATGTAAACCCTCCTATAGGGATGATGGGAGAGCAATTTGTAGCAAAACACCAAGAGAGGTCGAGCAAATTAAGAAAACAATATGCAAAATATTCTCAACAATGGGCTAAAAATCATAATTCAATCAAACAAAAAACAAATTGACTTTCTGGACATCTCAATGGACCTTAGGAACGGCACATACAAGCCGTACATTAAGCCCAACAACACGCTGCAGTATGTCCATAGAGAAAGCAACCACCCACCCTCCATCTTGAAGAACATCCCAGAAAGCATTCATAGAAGACTCTCAAAATTATCATCTAATGAGTCCATCTTCAATGAAGCTACATCCCCATACCAAGATGCATTACAAAACAGCAGCTATAATTTTAAGCTCAAGTACAACCTACCATTAAATACTGACTGCCAGCAAATCAACAAATGTAGCAGAAAATGAAACATTGCCTGGTACAACCCACCCTACAGTGATACCATGGCCACAAACATGGGTAAGCAGTTTTTTGAACTTTTGGACAAGTGCTTTACCCCGGACCATCAACTGAGGAAGATATTCAATAGGAACACCATCAATATTAGTTACAGCTGCATGCCTAACATTCAACAAATAATATCGTCCCACAACACAAGGATCATGAACAAATCAATGACACCTTCTTCACAATTGGACACCCCCAACTGCAACTGCCGTGTGAACGACTCATGCCCCCAGAGCTCGAATTGAGTGACCAGTTATGGGGGGGTTCCCCTATTTGCGGCTGGGAGGGGGGGGGGTGTGCAATCTGTGTCTAAGTGAAAAAATATTTTATCATTTGCAAACCAGAAATGTCCACACTGGAATGAATTGGACAGCAGATGCAAACATAGATAGATATAAGCACCTATTTTGTAATTATAAATAAATCATGTCAATGGATAAATAGCCCCCCCCCCCCCCCGCATTGGACCGATCACGTGTTTCTGAATTTGTGAACGTCGCACCTCTCCCTTCCCCATTGGACGTTGTGCACATGATGTGCATGACGAGGCAGTAAAAGGTATGTTCTTTCATGAGTGAGTAGCTTTATGTACAGCTGATGGTTGCTTATGGCATGAAACATGCTTATACTGGCTCATAAAGACTTTATTTGACTCACTCCTTATCTGTTGAGCACTCTGAGCACTTTCCCTACCAATGTTTATTTTAACAAAGTTTTATATATATATATATAGAGAGAGAGAGAGAGAGAGAGAGAGAGAGAGAGAGAGAGAGAGAGAGAGAGAGCATTTTTTTCGGAAACCGTCAATGGTGTTGATGAAAGTGCTAAACAAATGCCACACACACACACACACACACACACACACACACACACACAGCGACAGCTGCCAAAGGACGTGGATTAGTTTTGCTCTCAGCTGATTGAGAGACATCAGGATCATTGTAAATACAATGTCCAGGGTAGGAACTACATGAGAGACACAGGGGGTCTCGGCTCCACTTGGAACGACAGGGCCCTCCCCTGAAAACATGATCTGGAAATTTTGAGGGTCTCTAGAATGTTAAATACCAAATTCTTTTTGCCTTGATTTTGCTATGAGCATTTCTATATTGTTGTTTGTGCATTCTTCAAGTGAAAACTTGTGAGTTTAATGGGGTAAGGGGTTCATCTCTGATTTCACTGTGAAGATCCAGCCATGCTATTCCTATGAACAGCATTCATAGCAAACTGACCACAAGAGAGGAATTGCCTTATTGCTACGCGGCCTTCGCATTTGACCCGTTTGCCAAGAAATGATTGTGCTCTTTGCTATTTGGCTGTTATATGTTTGCTTTGATATTAGTGTCTGAGGCAAACATTTGTAGATATAGAGCAAATATATATTATGGGTATTTTACTTCTAATGACTCTTTACTTCAAATGTAATATATTTTGGAGGCATCAAAAAAATGAGCCACCCCCCCAAAAAAAGCATTGTATAGTTTCCACCCCGATGATGTCTTCTCAGTCCTATTCCATAACATCTGAAAAATTATTAACATCAGAGACAGCTGGCCCTGTAATCTAAGAGCAATGCAAGATTGGCTGCTTTAACTATAGCAGTCACATTAATGATAATGATAATACATGTTAAAGTAGGATGGGGGATGGGCATCTACAGTTGGCTACCACTGTAAATGCTGCTACAACCCGGCCTATGTTAACATAATGGTCTATGTCAGTGAATGAAGAACGAGTTCCCATTCAAACACTGAATAAATAGCCAACCGATGTTTCAAGGCAAACTGAAGAATTACTCATTATTCTCCCCCATCTCCTGAAAGAATTTTTTTTTTTTTGTCAGAGACTGACAAAGAGTTGAAAGATATCAACCGGCTGCTGTTGACAGCTACAAGCCGAGCGATGGAGGTACTATTTCTCATCTGAGTTTCAATACATAATCAAAAAGCAGTTGTTGTTTTTTTTGTGCTTCTGGATGTCGGAAGCAATGCCTATTTAAATGACATCTTGGTTTTCAGCGGAGGGCCCAATCCTGTGCAATGCGAGCACTAATCAGCTCAGAGGGTGCCACATTAAAACACGGCACTACTTCTATTCGAGCCACACAAGATGGAGTTCACAATCCCCAGAGGGGGTTTAGAACAAATACAGGGAACAAGGGTGTTTTTTTTAGGAGTCGTGCAACATTACCTTAAAAAACACTGGCATGTGACGCTCCAGTGAGGCGGGGAATGGAAACAAAATAAAGAGGCAAAGAAAAAAAGTACAGAGCATGTTTTTGTATTTCAAACTCAGCATGGGTACTACCTGGTACTTTTTAGCAATATAGCAGATGTTTCTTCTTGGAGAGTTGGAGGAACAGTGACAGTGGTGTAGAGTGGTGGGGAAATTGCAGAGGAGATTGGGTGTCTTCAGGGCAGTTGGGAGCACAAACAGATCCTGAGTGAGAGCCAACTATTTTATGTTTCTCCTCAGGGCAAAGAGATTGATGAAGCGCACTACTGCCGGCTGTAGGACGCCACAACTGGGATAAGAGAATGTGCACCGTTAGCTCTGTGGTACATTTCTATTCAAGCAATGGCATCGTGATTAGATGTCATATTGCACTCCAAGGAAAGATTTGCTACACAGACAGTCATTAACTTTCATTCAAAATTGTGCATAGCTTAATTTGGAAATTAATTGTTGATATAAAATTTCTGCACCACATCAATCGTAGCACTTTGCTACTTTCCAATTTTTAAAGGTATTGTAACGTGCATGGATAAGTAGACACACACGTTGGCCCTTAAACTAACGGGTCCGACCCTTCAGTCGACTGGTTAACGTTGTCGCTTGCATAGTGGGAGGTACGGGTTCGCGTCCCGGCTGTGACGACGGTTCCCGAGCTGCCCCCCAAATTCACTACAGTATTATGAGTAGGACTTTCCTAAAAAACATACAACGGTAATCATCACTTATGATCCACTAGACGTGTATGGCGGTGACTGTATCTACAGAGACCCTGTCCTCTGCCTGTTTTTTCTTATTTTGCTGGGTACGGAACGTTTCTAGGATTGACATTTGGGCAGTGGGACTCTATAAAAACATAGCGGCCAGGTGCCAGATCAAGATCATACTCTGTGTTTCGGACTTAGGCCGTTTCCAAGGGCAACGCGACGCCGGGCGCCATCATCCAAGGATCAGAGGCATTGTGACATCACGACTGAGAGACCGATTACGCATCCAAGAGGAAGCTATGACAATGGTGCCAAAAAGACGCAAATACAGCGAGGCAAAATGCCAAGCGGACACCGCTCATTCCAAGAAAAGAGTGACTCTGGGTTGGCTTTCATCTGCTGGTGAGCACTGAAGGAGAGGATGGGAATGAAGAATGACACGTAGTTGGCGTGTACATTGGGATGTGTTCTGGCACTAACTGCGACCAGGGGGCACACGCTTCCAGTGTTGTTGAGTCGGGGAGTTTGGGCCAACTTTGAACGCTATGTTTACAAAACTGCAACCAACAAATCCTACTCGTTCTGGTTGTCTTTAGGCAAAAGCAAAGGCAAAGGCAGATTTAGTTCTATAGCACATTTCTGCATCAAGGCAATTCAAAGTGCTTTACATAAAAGACATTAAGAAAAGCAACATAAGGCAATAAAAAGACATTTGAAAACATAAAAATATAGAGTAAAAGTCACAGTGGAGTGTAAAATGATAATCAGAAGTTTGAAATTGTATTTAATCGTAGGCAGCGGCAAACAGAAGTTCTTCAGCCTTGATTTAAAAGAACTGAGAGTTGCAGTAGACCTGCAGTTTTCTGGGAGTTTGTTCCAGACATGTGGTGCATAAAAAACTGAAAGCTGCCTTTTCATGTTTAGTTTTGACTTTGGGGGAAGAAAGCAGACCTGTCACAGACTATCTGAGAGCTCTGGATGGTTCATAGTGTAGCAGAAGCTCAGAAATGTATTTTGGCCCTAAACCATTCAGTGCTTTATAAACCAATAGCAGAGTTTTAAAATCAATTCTTTGATGGACAAAAAGCCAGTGTAACGACCTCAGAACTGTAGTGATGTGATCCACTTTTTCTTCTTTTTTTTTTTGGTCTTAAGGACTCGGGCAACAGCATTCTGAATTAGCTGCAGCTGTTTTCGTTTTTTTTTTCTTTCTTTTTAGAGAGACACCTGCAAAGACACTGTTACAGTAGACGAATCGACGAAAGCTAAATGCATGGACCAGTTTCTCCAAATCCTGTTTAGACATAATTCCTTTAATTCTTGATATATTCATCAGCTGATGGTAGGCTGACTTTTTAATTATCTTAATGTGGCTATATAAATTCGAGTCTGAGTCCATGACTACACCAAGATTTCTGTCTTGGTTCGTGGTTTTTAACATTACTGATTGTAGCTGAGTGCTGACTGTTAATCGTTCTTCCTTGGCTCCAAATACAATAACTTAAATTTTATCTTTGCTGAATTGAAGAAAATGCTGAGATATCCAATCACTGATTTGTTCAATGCACTTAGTGCTTGTATGGGAATATAGTCCCCTGGCGATATGGTTATTTAAATGTGTGTGTCGTCTGCATAATTATGATAACATATTTTGTTATTTTCCATAAGCTGAACTAGTGGGAGTATATAGATGTTAAACAGAAGCAGCCCCAGAATGGAGCTTTGGGGAACTCCACGGGTCATTTTTGTTTGCTCAGATTTGTAATTACCTATAGACACAAAGTAGTCCCTGTCCTTTAAGTAGGATTCAAACCAGTTTAGTGCTGTACCTGTAAGTCCCACCCAGTTTTCCATTCAGTCTAGTAATATGTTGCAGTCGACTGTGTCAACTGCAGTACTGAGATCCAATAATACCAGGACTGAGATTCTGCCACTGTCTGTGTTTAAGCGGATGTCATTAAAGACCTTAACAAGAGCAGACCCAGTGCAATGGTGTGGTCAAAATCCTGACTGGACGACATCAAAACTGTTGTTATATGTTATATATACATATAATACAGCGAGTCAAGTAAATGCTTTATGAGAGAGTACAAGCCTGTTCCATGCCATAAGCAATCATCAGCTGTCAATAAAGCTACCCATAAAAGAACATATATATATATATATATATATATATTGTAGCGAATTAGGGGGGCAGTCCGGGAACCGCCATAGCCGGGACACGAACCCGTGTCTCCCGCTCCACAAGCGACAACGTTAACCAGTCGACTAAAGGGTCCAACCCGTTAGTCAAGGACCAACGTGTCGCGTTATCCATGCACGTTACACTACCCCCCTACTTCGGGAAGCACGTCCCCGCACTTCAACATATCAGCTCCCTCACACCTCTGGGCGCACGCGCTTCCGATGACCTCACGGTCTCACCATCCCACTTCTGACACCAATGTAGCGAATTAAGGGGGGCAGCCCGGGAACCGTCACCACAGCCAGGACACGAACCCATATCTCCCACTCCGCAAGTGACAACGTTAACCAGTCGACTAAAGGGTCCAACCCATTAGTCAAGGACCAACGTGTCTACTTATCCATGCACGTTACATATATATATATGTGTGTGTGTGTGTGTGTGTGTGTGTGTGTGTGTGTATGTGTGTGTATATATACACATATATACACACACACACACACACACACACACACACACACACACATATATATATATAGCGGGTTTTTTTTTTTCCAAAACCATCAATGGTGTTGATAAAAGTGCTCAACAAATGAGGAGCAGAATGTCAATATAGATGTACGGGGGAAAAAAAAGTTTAATACATAGCAGTACACGCTTGTTTCATGCGTCGCGCATTCATCAGCTGCTAATGTGATTCAACAAAGAGAAACACACAGTATACGTTGCCCCGCGTCACGCCCCTAATTTCAGTGGACAGCAACCAATGAGAGGAGAAAACATATGAACTATTACAACCAATGGGGCAGGTAGTTACGATGTACAGCAACTAACGGTGGGGTAGAAAACATTACAACCAATTGGGTAAGGGGTGGGGGGTTGTTTTGAAAAACATTTAAATGGCACTGTTGAAGTAGCATACATTTGGTATGCTATTTCAACATTGAAAAAACATTTAAAGGTTTATTGTTTTGAAAAAGTATTTAAAGGGCCAGGGCACTGTTGAAATAGCATACATTTAAAATATAACAAGGTAACGTCAAATGGGGTAATTTAAGTATATCATATGGTGGGGTGGTGTTGGGGCACAGTTGGAAGGGCAGGCAGTTAAAATATAAAAAATACAACATCTAATAAATGTCACATGTGTATCATCTAATGGGGCCGGGGGAATAAAGACATTTTACTTAAAGTTACAAAGAAGATATTTTTTTTCGGTGTCTACAGCTGGTGGCCAATTCGTTTCTATTATTTAAGGTGGACATATCAGGTCTGCAAATAATAAAATACTTTTTCTGCCAAGCACAGGTTACGTCTTTTGCCACTAATTGAATATGCATTGCTCTTTGTAAGGATTTTCCATGAAACAGAGTAACCGACATTCTTGCCTACTAATGACCAAATGTGGCGGCTTAACTTGCAGAGATGTAAAAACCCGGTCCAGAAAGTAAAAACCTAACCGTGTCTTTACTCCACCCATGTACTAAACCATCAGATTGCACTGACTAGTTTCCCAAATCAGCTGGTTTAATACATGGATGGAGTAAAGACACAGTTAGGATTTTTACTTCTTGACCGGATTTTTACACCTCTGGCTTAAAGCCGTTGCATTTCTTGCATGTTCATTTCTGAAGCTACTCGTATGGGCGATAAACCTAATTTTAAAGGGGCCCTCTGTTAGTCCAGCATAAGAGTCCACATTGCAGTTGTCTTCTCTTGCCATATGACAATAGAAGTGCAGCAAGTAGTTTGGATTCATACATTGTATTGCCATTATTGCCATTACACACTTTAAAAAACATCTTGATTTTCGTGAGGCACTTAGTCACTGGTAGTATGGGTGACTATACCTTCTCAGGGGTCAATACATAGGTTAACACACTAGAATAAAGCCATAGCAAACTTAAGCATTATCAGACATTAGCCAGTAAACAAGCTGTCACCAAACTCCGCTCAGAGAATCTAATTATCTAGACAGTGCGACTTTGAAAATACATGTGTAACTTTCGGTGTACCTTGGCTTTGTGTTTTCTGCTCATGCCTGTTAGGATACAAGTCCTCATGAGCGTGCAGATTGTGCGAAGGCGTTGGGGCAACTATCTTTCTAATCAACCTGAAACAGCTCAAACAGCCTTATCTCCCTCTCTGATAAACGTATTACACGCATACAAACCCCCTCCCACTTCACCTCCACCTTCTAACTTTCCCTACAACTCTCTCTTTTCCTCTGGGGCAAGTGCACGCATTGATGTGTCATTTCCTCTGTCATCCAGTTTGCCTGTGTGGTCTGCTCACTTGTCAACACGAATTGTTCTGAGGGCAGATGTTTACATAAGCTCTGTGTGGGTTTCTTTTCAACAACTCCCCTGCATAATCTAGCCTTTGTTTTGCTTCTGTTCTCTTCCTTATATAGTTTATCACCAATTCAATCGATTCACCTGCACGTTTTAATCCTTATGCACGTTAACGGTAGATCACAGCCGGAAATGCATCCTTGTAAATTGTTGAAATTGTTCTGGAACGCATTGTGGAGTGTTGTGCTTTGGTATCGTCCGACCAATGCTATTTTCTTCCGCCTTATCGACTGTTGGTGTGTGGGGTATGTGTGAGGGAGACTACGTGGATCCACACAGGAAGGCCGCACGTGCCAATTCTGCGCGAGCACCAGCAGCGAGCATGCGGAGGATCCGCCAGACACCTCCCCAACCACCGTGTTCACCTGCTGTCAGACGCTACCGCTGCACCGCAGAACCATGGTCGGCTTTAGACGTTTCCAACCAGTCCACTGTGAGACACAGCACCGCCACCGAGACTTACCCTGACAGCAACAGAGAAGCACAGAAAGGATTATGTTTATTTTTGGGTGAGATAAAACAAAGGCCAATTTCTTATTCTGCCTACGGCGGAAATGAACAGCAAGTATTATGTTCCTCACCACAGAACGAAAACGGATTAAACGGTGTTTATTTCGTTCAACAGAGTGCCAATGGATTGTTTTCTGGATTGCGCTAGGAATGATTTGCAACCACTCCTTCACAATAGTGACCGTGAATCTTAAGTTATGGTATGCTCAGTGTCTCTCCAAGACATCCTATAGAAGACAGGGCAGTAACAGGGTTGTTTGGCTGATCTGATCTGCCCCCCACCAGTCTTGTCATCAATAAAACCCATACACGCAATGTCAGCATTAATTTTCCTTACTTGAACGGAGAGGCAACGTGGTCATTTGTGCACAGGGTGAACTGGGTGTCACGATTCCCCTAGCCTTAAAAAAGACTCATCAAATCCCCTCATGTGATAGTGAATAATGGATAAATAATATAACATACTGGTTCAAATAACCTCCCAGTATCTTGAGTGCATACATTTTCTTTCATGTGGGTGGCCCCTATGGAAGTGCTTGTGCCATGCTGTAACCATTAAGGCTACACGGGGGATTTAACTCCTAACCCTGGAAATATTAGCGCCATGTTCAACCACTGGCCCACACAGAGAGAGCAACTTGCATAACTGTCAGTGACAAAATAAGCACAGTATTCTTATTTCCTTATGAGCCTCTGCTTTTGGAAAATATATGATTTTTGTTCAACGGCATATCCCCACCCCCCGACCCCCCAAGTGAGTCTGGATTTAAAACCACCCTGACATAGTACATTAGACTTCACCCGCCTTTATGACACCTCCTGTCTGCGTTAACTCTGTGAAAAGAGCAAACACTCACTTAAAACCAAGACTTCACACACAGTGGGAATATATTTACTTTCTCGGTCATTTCCATGAGAATCACTGTTAGACATTTATAATAACGTTTCTCAGAGTATAGTAGCGCGGTGCGTTATAAAAACAACAGTTTAGCACCGCCTGTAAAGTTGCAACGAAATGAAATAAATCAAATGATGGGAAAGGTTAACAACAACACAGCAATGATGGCATGACTGTGGTAGTCTATCTGCATGAAGAGCACGATGAGCTGGATGTTAGGGGTAAAACTTGATACAGGCGTGCGAGTCGTGTGGAGGTCTATTCCGTTGCCTACCAACATGGGGATCGCCGGTTCGAATCCCCGCGTTACCTCCGGCTTGAGCGGGCATCACTGCAGACACAATTGACCGTGTCTGTGGGCTGGAAGTTGGATGTGGGTATGTGTCCTGGTCGCTGTACTAGCGCCTCCTCTGGTGGGGCGGGGCGCCTGTTCGGGGGGGAGGGGGAACTGGGGGGGAACCGCGTGATCCTCCAACGCGCTGCATCCCCCTGGTGAAACGCCTCACTGTCCGGTGAAAAGAAGCAGCTGGCGACTCCCCGTGCAGGGAGGAGGCATGTGGTAGTCTGTAGCCCTCCCCAGATCGGCAGAGGGGGTGGAGCAGCGACCGGGACGGCTCGGAAGAGTGGGGTAATTGGCCGTATACAATTGAGGAGATAAAAAAAAAGGGGGGGTAAAAAAAGCCCCTTTGAGTGTTGTTCGTCATGTACTGATGATAGTCATCAAGACCAAAAAGTTTGCGTGTTAAATGTCACTAGATTGAAACACTATCGACAATAAATCTATCCACTTCGTGTTAACGTGCAGGTACTGGATAGGAAGTTGCCATCAGCCAAAAGTTGGTTCATTTTGGCTTTGTTTGGCAAGTTTGTTTATTCAAAAAGTCCCTTCTGGATGTTACCTGTTGGCTTTTAGGTCTTATTGCAGAGTAAGAATCAAGCTGAAGTCAGCCGATGAACCTAACAACATGTGCCGCTCTGGAAAGAGGGGGGGTACGCATTTTTATTTAAAGTTCATTTCCCACCTAGCAGTGAAAACTTGAGGCATCTCTCGGGGTTGTCTGGCAGCTCATCTCTGGACTACATGATCCAAAATATAAGGAAGACGGCTTCACAAGACAGCTGCCATGCATATTCCATATGTAGTCGTCAGTTCGTAAAACAAATTCCAAAAGGGATGCTGGGGTGCGGTGGTTGGTGGAGGTGGGGTGCTTAAAAAAAAATCAACGTCTCCTCATGAACGGTTCATGTGATATCGTACGAAAAGTTATGCGCAATTTTTCGTTGCGCGACTCACTGCGCCTGCGCAATCCTCGGGGCGGCGGCGCAACAGCCCGCTTCTTTTCACCGGACAGTGAGGAGTTTCGCCAGGGGGACGTAGCATGGGAGAATCATGCTACCCCCCTGTTCCCCCTCCCCCCCAACAGGCGCCCGACCGACGAGAGGAGATGCTAGTGCAGCGACCTGGACACATACCCACATCCGGCTTCCCACCCGCAGACACAACCAATTATGTCTGCAAGGCCGCCCGACCAAGCCGGAGATAACTCGAGGATTCGAACCGGCGATCCCCGTGTTGGTAGGCAACGGAATAGACTGCCACGCCACCCGGACGCCTGTGGTTCACGTTCTTTATGTAGAACGTGTATAGAGTAAATAGAAATTCCTGGTAGAGGGATGCAATCAGTTTTTATCTTATTACAAAATCTGCCGTGCTATTCTTAAGAAGCTATAAATTCAGTTTTTTTCAGAGAAGATTCAAGGATATAGAAGACTTCAGCCATGTAGCTGCTGTAGAAACCCCTGCCTATGCCCATGGGTGGATCATGCAGAGGCCATCAATCACACTCCAAGGTCGAAACACTGCAGTTTGTCCAAAAAATGGCTGCCAGAAAACTTCATCTTTACTCTGCCGTTGAAACACTTGACCCTCTTTCATGCAGTTGTTTCTGTTTTCCCCTCATCCCCCCCCTTATTTTTTAACGTTTTGTTGTTGTAAGTCATCAAATTCAGTATCCGCCTTTATTTAAAGTCTATCTTAGATTAATATTTTTATGTCATGACAAATCTTCTCTTCATCATTTTTTATGACGCACAGCCATTAGCAGACTCACCGGGGTGGTTTCAGCCAGTCATTTGAACTTGCATTTTTTATTTTTTCTTTCTATGAATTATTATCAGAGAGGAGTACATTTATTATGTGTTTGGTTGCCCAGAAGCAATTTCTATTCGCTCCCTTTCAGGGAGTGGTTGGGGCCCTTGATGAATGTTAGCTAATCTGAGATGTCAGCCAAAGCATTCCCTATCATTTATCACATCTTTAAAGGATGTCCCAGCGGGAATATTAACAAGACCGCTGCCATGGCTCAAGTCTTTAAGAAAGTCTTTAGGAATATTAGAAGTGCACTTGCCGCTGACATCGGATGATGGAGAGAAACGACTCCAGCTGAGGGAGGGATCGGACACACAACGTTTATGACAAACCGCATTTTTATGCTGATGAGGAACTCCTTCAAAGTGTTGTCTTTTTCCTGAGAGAGAGAGGGGGGGGAGACAGATTGTGGGGGGCTAATGTGATGTTTAAAGGAGAAGTTCATTCCCCCCCCCCCAACTCCTTTGTCCTGCCAAAACACTTCTGTCAAACAAGTTGTTAGTGGTTGACTGTCCAATCTTTCATTCAGGAAAAAGGGTAAGAATTGTGGATGAAGATGAAAAGACTGTTGTGTATTTATTAACGCTGTGTGAACACCGACGCTGAAACCCAATTTGGATATCAGAGGGCAATGACCCGGCGGAAAAGAAGTGAAGAACAGGACATTTGGGTTTTCATTTACAGAGCTTACACTGAATTGCTGTAGGGTGGTGACACTTCAGATGGCCAATATGCACTAGAAGCAATAAGAGATGTACTGCTACACCCAATGTGACTTTTGTCCTATATCAGGTTTTACAGCCAGCTAAACTCTCCCTTGCATCATATCCTCCAAGGAACAGACCAGTGTTGTATACGGACGGGATTTAATAGCAAGGACGTGTGAAACTGAAAACAAACATACAGAAAAGCATACACCAGTATACGATACAACAAAGCTTACTCAATCTAGAATTACAGTTAGGATAACTAATCCTCTATTAGGATAAAACTAACATTTGCTTTGCAGGAATAAAATGTACGTTGTAACTAATCAGGTATAGCACTGAACGCCGTATTTACGCTAGCATCAAAGGTATAGCCTGAATGCCAACATTAAAATGTGCTGTCACACATGTTACCAAAATTATACAAACTGTAGCAAATATGTAAAAAAATACTTCAAAATAAAGACTCTAGCAATGATGGATAATAGCGTTACTTACAGATATTGCCACTCAGAGGGGTAGAAACTAGGTGACGGCTAATGATGGAGCGTGAATATTGCCGCGTTGTCACAGGAAAAGGAAGTAGCTGAAACTGCGGTACTTATCTACGCCACTAGAAGGCAAAAGAGTCAAGATAATGGAACTATGCCCCTAGTGGCAGGGAGGCTCTAAAAATAAAGGAAACCGTTCCATTACGAGAGACGTGTGGCACTTGAACACTATGGCAGACTAGACACCTACCAAACAGGAAGGTGTTTTAAGTAGGGGGCCTGCCAACTATGACGAAAAGTATTGCGGCGAGCCGGTGTGACGTAATGAGTCAAGAGGCTGAGGTCTCTCTTTAATCGCAACTCCCGTGCCCCCCCATACCCCGTATGACCCCCGGAAGTGCTTTTATTCACACCGGGTAGAACGCACCGGAACTGACGTCAGCGTAACGAGCCCCCCCCCCCATGTGCCATGTGGCGACATCGGTCCCAGTCACGGTCCTACAGACAGTCGGTAAACGGTCTTCTACTTAGTCTGGAGTCGAACCCAGAAAACAACAACACAAGAATAACCACAACACGAACACCACACCGTTAAAACACAATTTTAAATCTAACATTAACAGTCCCGTCAGAAAAAAAGGCCCATCAGCCATTGCGCCCCCCCCCCCAGCGCAGAACCACAGATATGTATACGCGCAGAACCGCCGACAGTCACAGCGACCGCCTCCCCCGGTCGCTACAGTATGACGTCATTGTTTGGAATGGAGCGTTTGCTCGCTTTATTATTAAAAAATGTACATCCCACGCAGCCCCGCCCACTGTTTAAAATAAAGGCATGTTTTATTTATTTATTTATGTATTTATTTATTGCATTTGTACGCTAGGAAAAGTTAGGTATACTGTTGGGTCTGAGATGTTAAACAGCCACCTGCCACTACTGGGGAGGAGGAGGAGGGGCTGCCCACCAGGAGGGGCTGCAGCCCCCCCCCCACCCTTCTTCCCGAGCTAATGCCTCCAAACGCAAGACAAACTAGCAGAAAAGCATCTGTGTTTTAGCCGCTGTGTCCTCTGCTGATGCTCCAGAACGGAGGAAATGTTGGGACATAAAGGCACTTGGGCTCGCCCATTAACGCTATTGATGCCTACCCAGCCATGCAAAACAGCTGGTGCACTTCAAAACCCGCACATTAGACACTTCCAGTGGGTTTCCTCCTTAAAAGGCTTAGCAGACAATTCTAGTGCCCCATATTTATTTAGTTATTTAGCCATTGCAGCTGATATAATCATATTTAGTAAACGTCATAAACATTCTGGGAACCGCGTCTGTAAAGTCTTTTGCATCCCCCAGTTATGACAGAATATGAATGAAATCGGCTCTGACACGGAGTACACTTGACTCAGCACCAAGCCATGTCACGTTTAGGGTGCATGCAGGAGACCAGTGAGAGTAGGTGGAGTTTTTTTGGGGGGGGGGGGGTTGGTTCTTTTTTGTTGATTTTTTTGTTTCGTCTTTTAAATGGTGTGCGGCGTCGGATGTGTGCCGGCATGTCGCCTCAGGGGTCTGCTCTCATATCAGCAAGACCTGCTGTGGCCTCGACTGGCTGCTGACGCACACCGATGTGAACATACCTACTCTCACTCTGCCTACTGCCGCACATGCACATGCACATGTGCATGTGCATGTGCATGCACACACACACACACACACACACACACACACACAAATTCACACCAAGAGAAAACCTGACTTAAACTTTCAAAAAAATGGGTGATGGCCTTGGGTGAAGGCCAGCGAGTACGCTGCTGTCTACTGAGTGGCAAGGCAATATCAGAATAAGTAAACGGGGATACTCCCCTGAAAGTGAACATGTTTTTATTTTCTCATAACTTTCGCACATATTCTATTCTTTGAAATGTTTCGCTTGCCCAGTGACTGCTGGGGTGGGCTCCAGCATCCCCGTGACCCTGAGTAAGGACAAGTGGTTTGGATAATGGATGAATGAATGATTTGCCTGCGCTCATACACCCTCGTCCCCTCCGTATCATTGCTATTATATTTCAACTAACAAGGTGACACACTTCTTCCTTCTTGGTCAATTTATGGTAAGTGAAGTATTAACATAACCTTAAATTCCTGGAACTAAGAATCACACACACACACACACACACACACACACACACACACACACACACACACACACACACACACACACACACACATCATCGGCGATCAATTGGGGTCAAATATGAGCGTCCTCCCTGTGGGTCCCTGTGGCTCCTCAGGTGGGTGTAGAGGCCGATCCTGGAGCCGCATAATGGGAGGATGCCTGCATGTGGCAGCCCTTTACGTGGAGTGGCTGATGCTCCTGCAGCCACCACACTGTCCTTGGCAGGGGGTGGCCAGAGTCCAATGGCATGAAGAACCAAGACGATTGGGGACCACCTTCTGTTGCGGCCTTCATCCGCCTTCACTGCCGTTGTGACCTGGAGACATCTCCTGCCAGTTCCACCATTAAGGTTTTTGTTGGATCGTGCTTCGTCTGCAACCTCCCCCCTTGACCTATGACCCTACCAGGAGCCAAGGTCCAGACAGCATAACTCTTGGGATCATTGGTGCATGCAAGCTTCTCCATGACACGGTGGCGATCCAGGGGAACACACACACACACACACACACACACACACACACACACACACACACACACACACACACACACACACACACACACACACAGGTTGACAAGAGAAACATATAATCCAGATGATTGCTTACGGCATGAAACAGACTTGTACTGTCTCATAAAGAGTTTACTTGACTCACTGGATTATTTTGCTCCTTATTTGTTGAGCACTTTCCCTACCATTGAGCGTTTCTTTTAACAAAGTTATATATACTATATATATATATACACTACCGTTCAAAAGTTTGGGATCACATTGAAATGTCCATATTTTTGAAGGAAAAGCACTGTACTGTTCAATGAAGATAACTTTAAACTAGTCTTAACTTTAAAGAAATACACTCTATACATTGCTAATGTGGTAAATGACTATTCTAGCTGCAAATGTCTGGTTTTTGGTGCAATATCTACATAGGTGTATAGAGGCCCATTTCAAGCAACTATCACTCCAGTGTTCTAATGGTACAATGTGTTTGCTCATTGGCTCAGAAGGCTAATTGATGATTAGAAAACCCTTGTGCAATCATGTTCACACATCTGAAAACAGTTTAGCTCGTTACAGAAGCTACAAAACTGACCTTCCTTTGAGCAGATTGAGTTTCTGGAGCATCACATTTGTGGGGTCAATTAAACGCTCAAAATGGCCAGAAAAAGAGAACTTTCATCTGAAACTCGACAGTCTATTCTTGTTCTTAGAAATGAAGGCTATTCCATGCGAGAAATTGCTAAGAAATTGAAGATTTCCTACACCGGTGTGTACTACTCCCTTCAGAGGACAGCACAAACAGGCTCTAACCAGAGTAGAAAAAGAAGTGGGAGGCCGCGTTGCACAACTGAGCAAGAAGATAAGTACATTAGAGTCTCTAGTTTGAGAAACAGACGCCTCACAGGTCCCCAACTGGCATCTTCATTAAATAGTACCCGCAAAACACCAGTGTCAACATCTACAGTGAAGAGGCGGCTGCGGGATTCTGGGCTTCAGGGCAGAGTGGCAAAGAAAAAGCCATATCTGAGACTGACCAATAAAAGAAAAAGATTAAGATGGGCAAAAGAACACAGACATTGGACAGAGGAAGACTGGAAAAAAGTGTTGTGGACGGATGAATCCAAGTTTGAGGTGTTTGGATCACAAAGAAGAACGTTTGTGAGACGCAGAACAAATGAAAAGATGCTGGAAGAATGCCTGACGCCATCTGTTAAGCATGGTGGAGGTAATGTGATGGTCTGGGGTTGCTTTGGTGCTGGTAAGGTGGGAGATTTGTACAGGGTAAAAGGGATTCTGAATAAGGAAGGCTATCACTCCATTTTGCAACGCCATGCCATACCCAGTGGACAGCGCTTGATTGGAGCCAATTTCATCCTACAACAGGACAATGACCCTAAACACACCTCCAAATTGTGCAAGAACTATTTAGAGCAGAAGCAGGCAGCTGGTATTCTATCGGTAATGGAGTGGCCAGCGCAGTCACCAGATCTGAACCCCATTGAGCTGTTGTGGGAGCAGCTTGACCGTATGGTACGCAAGAAGTGCCCATCCAACCAATCCAACTTGTGGGAGCTGCTTCTAGAAGCGTGGGGTGCAATTTCTCCAGATTACCTCAACAAATTAACAGCTAGAATGCCAAAGGTCGGCAATGCTGTAATTGCTGCAAATGGAGGATTCTTTGACGAAAGCAAAGTTTGATGTAAAAAAAATCTTATTTCAAATACAAATCATTATTTCTAACCTTGTCAATGTCTTGACTCTATTTTCTATTCATTTCACAACATATGGTGGTGAATAAGTGTGACCTTTCATGGAAAACACAAAATTGTTTGGGTGATCCCAAACTTTTGAACGGTAGTGTATATATATATATAAATTCTTTATGAGACAGTACAAGCCTGTTTCATGCCGTAAACAATCATCAGCTCTCAGTAAAACTACTCGAGGAATGAACATACCATCTAAATAATACAAAACATACAACATAAATAATACAAAACATACAACATACAAAATTTTCACAAACACGTGATCGCTAACGGTCCAATTTGGGGGGGGGGGGTGTTGGTATTTGTCCATTGGCATGATTTATTTATAATTACAAAATAGGTGCTTATATCTATGTCTGCTACTGCTGGCCAACTCATTCCTGTTATTCAGTGTGGACATTTCTGGTTTGCAAATGATAAAATATTTTTCAGTTAGACACAGATTGCACATTTTACTACTGGTTGAATATGCTTTGTTAAGTTGTTAATTAATGTTTCTGTCCCGCAATGACCAAATATGGGGGGCCTGGGAGGAGGACAAACTACACGTGCACATGGGGGGAGACTCACATCACACCATTCACATACACAAAAGAGAAAGGAGAATCAGGAACATTTGTCATTTCATTTCATGTACTTGCATACATGAAATCAAACGAAATATCGTTTCCCTCAGCCCACAGCAATGCAACACAAAGACAGTAACACATTTTCAAACTACAAGAACACATATATCCAAACTACAAAAAACTACAAAACTACAAAAACATATATATCCAACATATCAACAAAAAAAAAATCAATGTACAAGAAAGCAAACACCAGCCAGGATGAATGTCAGAAGTGCCGGTCCACACGGGCCAGCAGTCAGCCGAGCCCGCCCCGTCCCCACGTCCTGCCAGACCGCCCCCGGCACCCCCTCCCCGGGCGCAGCTCAGGGTAGGGCTGCAGACCCTATGCCCACTGGACACGGCAGACCAGGCCCCCCCAGCCGATGCAACGTCGGCTCCCCCAGCCAGACACCCCCAATACACCTCCCGGTACGCCATAAGATGACACCAAAAATACAGCCAACGCCAGGCGAGGCCGCCACCAGATCACCCCCGGTGATCTGCCGGTCTGCTGCCGGTCTGCACAGGCTAGCAGTTAGCTTAGACTACCCCCTCTTCTGCGTCCTGTCAGACCGCCCTCGGTAGCTTCCTCTTCGGGTGCAGCTCCGGGCAGGGCCGTGATCCCTGGGCCCACAGGGTGCAGCAGACCGAGCTCTCCCAGCCGATATGCTTTTTCAGCAGTGCCCCGGCCTTTTAAATCCTTGATTTTTCAAAACAAGCCCCAACCCCTACCCCATTGGTTGTAATGCTTTCTATCCCCCCATTGCTTTCTGTGCATTGTAACTACCTACCCCACTTGGGGTAGGTAGGGGCAACACGTGGGGCAACGTAATATTTATTGACTGTGTTTTTTCTTTGTTGTTTTATCACATTGACAGCTGATGAGTGTGTGATGCACGAAACAGGCTTGTACTGAAATGTATTAAAGTTTTTTTTCCCTACATCTATCTTTGTATATATATATATATATATATATATATGTGTGTGTGTGTGTGTGTGTGTGTGTGTGTGTGTTATACTGCATAACCATTTTATCCAAATTAGAAAAAAAAACTTGCAAAAAACAGCAATTTATTGGTGTTCATCATTAAATATCTAAAACACCAGGACTCCTGTCTGAGAAAATAGTATTATAGTAGTAGCATGGAGAGAAGGCATTTTTCTTATTGTTCGTTTGTTATTTTTGTTTGTTTTCTCGTGGTGGCTCACTTATTTTGGGCCAAAAGTCTTTGCGTGCAGAAGTCCTTCCTCCCAGACAGAGGATGATACAAGCTGAAGTGGGTCAGTGTGAAGCAGACCTGACAAAGCCCTTAACGCCAGCCGACCAGGGACACGTTAACTGTATGATTTGTGTCTGTGTCAGCAGACCTTGGCCTGGACTACTTTATCCCTCCTAGCTTTAGGCCAGTTCAGGGAGTAAAAGAAAAAAATGCTAACCTTTCAACCGGGCCCCTCATTTGGGAATAATATGTGCAAAATGGCCACGGTTCATGAAGTATGTCAGCAGTTTGTCATGACGTCACCCCGTCATGACGTTTGCCTGGCTTACTCCATAGCACAAAAGAGCATCGTCCATTCTTGATTTGCCCTGGTAAACAGGAAAAAAATAAATTAAAATATAAATAGGTAAACGATAAAAAAGAAGATGAATATGCATTTTAATTTTAATGCTCATGCATGTTTTTTTCTCTTGCTTATATCTTTAATGTCACAATTATGGGTAACGATGTAGGATCAATGCTTTATAGATGATGAATTCAGTAGTTACTAATACTTAATTAATGCTTAACTAATGCTTAGTGTGTAGTTATTATAAAGTGTTACCCATTATGTACGGCTACCTAAAGAATCAACTTAAAAAGGGATTTTATTGGGGGCATCATTTGGGTTTTATGTTACAATGACATAAGTTTATACTCGACAAATAGGTGGAAATCTGTCATTCCATGATTAGGTTACAAAAATACCTTACTTCAATCCTAAAGAACACCAGAAATGTAACACATGCATACATACAAAGTGGCATTATGTTATTGGGAGTTGAATGTTCAATTGTTTCAAATGTTAAAAAAGGTCCTTTTAACTCTGTAATGAAGGAAACTACCGTTTCTGGGACGATCAGAGACTCGGATGCAGAGAAAGACTCAGGACACAAGGTAAAGTTCAAAAAGGCAAAGTCTTTGCTGGTAAGCCGGGCAGCTACGTATACGCGGATAATTGGTCTGAATCAAAGCGAACAAATACAGGCAGGGAGTAGGCAAAAAATAAAAAATAAAATTGGAAAACAAGCAAAGTTCAAAACCATGGAAACTTATACTAGGAGAAATGCGGGAAAGTGATGATCACATAGGGATGGCAAAAGATAATCTGGCTGGGGAGCAGGGAACCCAGGGAGCAAATGAGGAAATGGGGAACAGGTGTGATATAAACAGGGTTGGCTGATGGCAAAACCAGGGGCAGGAACTGAAAAGACAAGATAGGTGAGTACTCCTCCAGGCTGGCCTGGGTGGGAAAAACTAAAACTGAACAGAGTGGGTGGTGGAGGCGGTATTCAGGGAGCAGAACCAAGACAATGAATGACTTGGACTCTGGAAAAGAGCAGGGCAGGAGAACTCAGGCAGACAATCTGAGGACAGAACAGGAGCAGCGCAACAACCCTCAGGTGGATGGCCCTGGGGCGGGAAACCATGACCGGAAGACAGGGCAAAAGGACAGAATCATTCCGGAGGGTGACCAGGAGGCAGGACAGATGGGCGGATCGGCTCGGGAGGGCGACCAAAGGACAGAACAGGTGGACAGAGCCATTCGGGGAGGTTGACCAGACGGCAGGACAGATGGGTGGAGCCTCCCTGGAGATCAACGATGTAGGTGGGACCGCTCTGGAGGTCGACAACATAGACAGGACCCCTCTGGAGGCTGACGAAGATACTCAGGCCAGAACCCTCAAGGATCAAGGTGCCAATGAAGCCAATTAGAAAGGCAGCCAAGAGGCAGGAGGTCGGTGGAGCCAACCGACTGCTGAAGGTCTGGCAGGAGGTCAGCGAAGACGGTTGAATGGTAAAGGTTTGGCTGAAGATCTGGCAGGATGTCAGCAGGTGCAGCCAATGGTTGGAGGTCTGGCAGAGTGTCGGCATGTATGGCCAGTGGCTGATGTTCGGGCAAGGCATCGACAGGTGCTATGGACAGCTCGAGAACAGGCTTAGAACTTCGACGAGGGCAGCCAACAGATCATAATCTGGCTGAGTATCCGCAAAAGCGGCCAGCAGCTTGGGATCTGGCTGGGGATCAGAAATGGCAGTGGATGGCTCGAGAATAGGCTAGGCATTGGCAGGGATGGCTGATGGCTCGGGAACAGGCTGAGCATTAGCAGGGGTAGTCAACAGCTCATAAGCTGGGACAGGCTGGACCTCAGTAGTGGTGCTGGGCAGCAAACTCTCTGGGACGCTGGGCAGTGAGGAGAGCCGGAAGCGTTGGTGACGAGGCTTCCTTCCAGGGGTTCCTAAACAAGGGTACCTGCAGAAAATAGCAAGGCAAGAGTCAAATAGAAATTGGACTGCCAGGGGTATTCGGGAGCAGCATCAGACAGGAGGCTAGCTGACATGGAGAAAGACTGGTGGCTAGCAGATTTGTAGACAGACTAGTGACTAGTAGGGCCAAAGCAGCAGACTGGGAGGGGTCAGCCCTATATGTTCCCTTAGCCCTGTGGGTTAGCTATCAAATAAGTTAGCTATCGGTTAAGGTTAGGTTAAGGTAAGCATTGGGTTAAGATTACCAAATAAGTTAGCTATCGGTTAAGGTTAGGTTAAGGTAAGTGTTGGGTTAAGATTATCAAATAAGTTAGCTATTGGTTAAGGCAGGGCTGCCAAGTCTCACCCTTTGGGAGTGAGAGTCACGCAAGTATGCCTCTTCACACGCTCACACGCCACACTTGCTATTTCACACGCTCATAAACGTTTTCCCTTCACTTCTATATCATATTTCCACAACTTGCTATGCTGCTTGCGGCTTGCCGTAGTTCGGGTCCGTCACTGGCTTTCCGGGGTGAGCCCGCCCTATTCTGCTTCTGATTGGCTGACCCAGATATTCTTACCCTAACCTTAACCAATCATCAGTCCTCATGCCTAAATCTAACCAACCCAATCAATGAAAGGCAACCACGAGTATCAACCAATCAGAGGAAGAGTAGGGCGGGTCATAGCGTCAACACGACGAAATAAAATAAAATAAAAGAGCTCCACAAGAAGAAGACTCCACTGAAGAAGAAGAAGAAGAAGAAGAAGAAGAAGAAGAAGAAGAAGAAGAAGAAGAAGAATCAGAAGAATCAGAAGAAAGAAAACGGTAGGTAACCGTTTCATTTTGATCATACGAAATAGTAAATACGTTAGTTTTATAGAATAAAATGCGTTATAGACACTCAGTCCGAGCAGGAGTAATGTTACACAGGCTGCTGTGATATTTCGCAGTTAAAAAGGAAAATATTCCAACAGTCACTTGTCAGAAATCTGTAGAAGAACAATAGCTTTCCTTCTTGGTGAATGTCCTGTTTTTGGTTTCTATTATACTTGGTTCACGGATAAATCTCTGAATGTGTTATTGAATGAAATTGATCTAATAGTTCTTGACATGAGGTGATGATTTCTTTTATAAAGACCAGGATGTGATTTATTTTGCCACATAGTCTAAATCTAAAATTCTAAACTTTTAACTTTCCAGAGCAGAAGTTTAGCTCAGTGTCTGTGCCTGTTAGAACATTTGAGATCGGGTATGTCAATGTTTGTTGAAATGACTATTATGTCATTTGGTGGGTTTAACTAGGGTTACCACCCATCCCCCAAAAAAATCCAGTTTGCAATTAGTATATGGAAAATAAGTCATATTTCATGTTTTTCTCATTAAATAATTGTGGTTTTATGTTCCCAAAAAGGCATTAAAGGGTTAAAATTACTTAAGAAATACATGTAAATTTAATAGTTATGATCAGTCTTGAAGTTGGTCAAAAGATTTAATGCATTGAAAGTGAAAAAAAATATTCATGTGTAATATTTTTAGAGCACTTTTAAGAACTGAACATTTTTTGCACCGAGGGTAAAACGTCATGATTTTCTGGAGGGGTGCCCAAGGGTTAAAGGAACTGCTTGAATTCATAGTTTGAGCCTTGTGCTCTGAACAAACAAAGAAATGCACTTTATTTTATTTTTTTTATATTATTGTTCTGGTTCTGTATTCATTGACATTTTATAAATAAATGTATTTTATTTGTCTAAATTATTCTTGTTACAATTGTTTTAATTTCTACTTGTGCTGGTCAATTATGAACACTATATAAAATAGCAGGAAACTGGTTTTTAAGTTGCACAAATAATTGGGTTGAGAGGAGCTCCCTGAATACAAATGACAGAAAAAGACTGAATAATGACATCCGACAGTCTAATTCTAATGTAGGCTCGGACTCTGTGTATTCTATTCTTTCTAGCAATTGACAATATTTCTCATGTGTTCACTATTCCGAGTAAAGAGAGAGAGCATGAGGAGGAGGCCAACATCACATTACAACATCACAACAGTCTAATCCTAATGTTAATTTAAGTTCAGATATTCCTCTAAATCCACCTTAAAAAAGGCCAAGTTTTTTTTGCGGCAAAAGTCCCCTCGCCAGAGTCTCACTCTTAACTTTTGTTTAAACTTGGCAGCCCTGGTTAAGGTTAGGTTAAGGTAAGCATTGGGTTAAGATTAGGTTGAGGTTAAGTCATGTTAAGCAAAGTTAGGTTAGTTCAATGAAGTAGGGTTGAGTGAACATATGACCGAGGGAACATAGACACGTTCCCGGCTGGGAGACATGCCGATGGTTAGCAGGCCCCAAGCTAGCAGATTGGGATACAAGCTGTCTAGCACATCCAAAACTAGCCGGCTGAAAAACAGGCTGGTGGCTAGCACGTCCAAAGCTAGCACACTGTGAGACAGGTTGATGGCTAGCACATCCAAAACTAGCCAGCTGAAAAACAGGCTGGTGGCTAGCAAACTGGATAACCCCTAGCCAGAGGTTAGCCACACAAGGTTCAGGTTTGGGGCTACCTAATGAACTATGTGGCTGCTTGTGGTCGTGAAGTCTCCTTTGTTGGTATTCAGTTTTCCAAATTTTTTTTTTTTATTTGAAGCCAATTTTATGTAGTTCAAACACTTGACCATGTAACATATTCAACATGTGCTTAGAACTCATTTTCATGCATATTTTGGTCATTTAGCTACTGCTCTTATGCAGCATGCCCTTTACCGAAACAGAAGAAAATGCTTCAACCTCATCTTTATTGATTTCCCACAAACAAAGCTCAGAGATCAAAGGTCAGAGTAACAAAGACATTGCTGTGACCCTTAAACAGTCATGCATAACAGAAAAGTTTGGAGTCAAGACATAACGGCATGGGATAAAAGATGGTGAGGAGGAGGAGGAGGAGAAGAAGAAGAAGAAGAAGAAGAAGAAGAAGAAGAAGAAGAAGAAGAAGAAGAAGAAGAAGAAGAAGAAGAAGAAAGATTATGTACCACTTCTTAAAGAAAACTTGAGAATTTTTTTGGCCTTTTGAGCAATTTTCTATCCAAGAAAGATAGAAAATCCTTCAGGTTTTTATTTATTTTCTCACTGCGTTTTTCTTACTTTTAAACCCTGTATTGTCTGATCCTTCAGATAATACAAATGGTGTTTATAAATACAATATGAATAAATAATAATAATGTAAGGTTGTGTAAAGTGCTTTGGATGAAAGTATCTGCGAAATAGCACCAAATTAGTTGTGTTTCTTGATATCAGAGCTACAGTAAAAACAACAACAAAAAAAAACAAGCAGTGTGCAATGGATGGTGCTCAATGGATGGTGCTCAATGGATGGTGCTCATGCTGTGATGTTGATTTTTTTTTTTGGTGCTAGTTTTTTGGCTGTTCCCGACTTGACGGTTTGCACCTGCAGTTTTCAAACACTCGACTGTCACCAGACCAGATGGTTCCTCCATCTAAGTGCTGCAATTATGTCAGGTCCATCTGCCTCCACTCACTCACATCTCTACACAAGTCCTACTCCCCTCTCTTTAGGCTCCCTGCCACACCGAGGACACCCGGGTCCTCTCTCTGACCCACTTCCAAAAGCCTCTGTTACCGGGCACAGGCTCAGATCACAGCTCTTAAAAATAAAAGACGAGGCCTGTATCATTGGACTGTCCTTGTGGGTTACATGAGGGACGTCCTCGCCGCCTCCACCTGAAGTCCTGTTTCTCCATAATGGTCATAACAGAGTGTTAGACGGTGGCTTTATGTTTTTTGTTTCACCATCTATTTTTTTGTTACGTCATGTTTTTAGGTCATTTAAAAGCTGAACGAGTCCCTTTTTAACAAAGTATGATCGGGCAACACATGTCATATTGAATCGTTCAACGCTGGATGATGTTTTGTGGTAGACGACTGATGATCACTTCTAACGCCTCTTTTTGTCTGCACATTACTTATCATGATCACAAATTGTTTAAAATCTGTGATATTGATCATTTTTTTTGGTCCAGGTATTAGAGTATTATTTGTTTATTATCGTTTGTTCTTTTAAAACAGACATTTCATGAGGCATTATGTAAAGACAGACTATGAGGAATATGGTGAAGAATATTATTTTTTTTTCTCTTCATATTTATTGTGTGTCCATGATGATTGTATAGTGCTTTTTTTTCCAAGTTGTTATTTATCTATTCACTTCTGCCGGGAAATGCATTGACCTGAAAACGATTAACTTTATAGTAACTCGTGAAAAGTTCATTGAACCTGCTTGTCAAGCTCAGTTGATAGGATGCTGTCGCTGTGCGTCCAGCAGTACACATCAGGAGTCAGTCAAACAGACGGGTAAACAATCATATTGAACAAGGTGATGAGGTACAATCAGCTGTGAGGAAAAATGAATATGAGATAAGCGCTGATGTACTGTACAGATTCATCCCGACATGCAGGGCAAATGTATGTCCCTTGTCAAATTGTACTTTGCTGAATGAACGCCATCACTTCCTTTTTCTGGCACCACCTTGCTTCACTCGGCTACACACATCCAAAACCCACTTCACCTGGGAGCTTTTCAGTGAAACATCTCCTGTGTCCTTGGCCACATGGCGCTACCCAGCACTCACGCAACTTCCCCACTTTCTGAAATACAAATCTCTGATATCACCACGTAAACTCGATAACGTCAAACTAAAAGGTTAGACAAATATTGAACGACGCGATCAAACACGTGTCAAAAGATGAACGACACACTTTTGTTCCCACATACCCCCAGACACCACCCAGGAACCTACACATGTGACAAGACTCCACACTTCAGAGGCACATCCCGGCTGAACCGTCACATCGATAACTCAACGCATGTGAGGAACACACACACACACACACACACACACACACACACACACACACACACACACACACACACACTTTCTCCCTCTTGGGATTTGGATTTCCACCCTGTTACAATATGACCATCATCTGCTCGGCGATAAAGGTCACCTATAGCCCCCCCCTTTCTCTGTAATTGGATTGGCTAGTTGAGATCCACACCCATCACAGGCCACGCAACGGGGGTTGAGGGGGTTGGGGGCGTTTTTGGCGGGATCCCGCGAGGCGGCCCGCATATGTGGCCCCTCTTGTGTTTGTACAGAGCGCCGCCAGTTAATTAGGATCACGCCCTGTGTGGGTAACGCGTGTTGATTACTGCGAGCTGGCCAGTGAGATGTGAAGGGCAGCGAAATGAGAGGCTGGCAGCTGCTGGCGACGAGCCCTCACAGGGACTACCTGGAGGGAGGGAGGGAGGGAGAGAGAGAGGGGGAGAGAAGGGGGGGGGGGTTGAAGCGGGAACAGGGCGCATGAGGAGAGAGATGAGAAGGACAGGGAAGAGGAGGGTATGAAGGCAGAGACTACATCGAGAACGAAAGAGCGACAGAGAGATGCTCCGGTGCAGTGGGATGGGACTGTGGTCGGTATTAGGCAAAGGCCCTGATTTCTGGGTGATCGATAACTCGAAGCCTGTTCGACTTTTGCTTAACTGTGCTTTGGATAAGAGAGCCAGCTAAATGTTTAAACGCGTTAATGGAGGTGATCTAAGCCAAGTCCACGTGACTGAGCCCCACATGTGTGGCATTATCGGCCCTCTGAAGCTGGGGAAGGGGAGCCCAGTGATAAGTGTATATCTCCCAATTCCCTTTTGCTTGCCAAGCCTTACATTAGTCATCCCTGTCTTTTACACATTCATTATCAGCTGATGTAGCGGTCTTTCCTCCTTCTCGCTCCTTATGTAATGCTTCGTTTTAATTGCCCACCCAGGTCTTCTTACGGCGATGATTTAGCCATGGCTCCTGCTGTCAGCAAGGAGCCCGCATTAAATTGATTCTTAGTGTTACTTAAAAGGTGATGATGAGACAAATGAGGGCTTATTTTTTCTCCGTCTGGGCTTTTCAACTGACTTATGGCAGTCGTCTTTCAAAGACATTTGTACTGTCAAGGCGGTAGAACGTATCAGGTCCTTTCGCCGTTGGATTAAATCCAGTGTGAATTTAGTTTAGTGCGACTTGGTTTCAGTTCAGCTCAATTCAATTCAGTTTACATTTTTCCAACTACATTTAATTTTTTGTCGATTTTCTCTGAGAGGAATATATATATATATATATATATATATATATATATATATATATATATATATATATATACACTACCATTCAAAAGTTTGGGATCACATTGAAATGTCCATATTTTTGAAGGAAAAGCACTGTACTGTTCAATGAAGATAACTTTAAACTAGTCTTAACTTTAAAGAAATACACTCTATACATTGCTAATGTGGTAAATGACTATTCTAGCTGCAAATGTCTGGTTTTTGGTGCAATATCTACATAGGTGTATAGAGGCCCATTTCAAGCAACTATCACTCCAGTGTTCTAATGGTACAATGTGTTTGCTCATTGGCTCAGAAGGCTAATTGATGATTAGAAAACCCTTGTGCAATCATGTTCACACATCTGAAAACAGTTTAGCTCGTTACAGAAGCTACAAAACTGACCTTCCTTTGAGCAGATTGAGTTTCTGGAGCATCACATTTGTGGGGTCAATTAAACGCTCAAAATGGCCAGAAAAAGAGAACTTTCATCTGAAACTCGACAGTCTATTCTTGTTCTTAGAAATGAAGGCTATTCCATGCGAGAAATTGCTAAGAAATTGAAGATTTCCTACACCGGTGTGTACTACTCCCTTCAG
Organism: Lampris incognitus; assembly: GCF_029633865.1. Taxonomy (NCBI): domain Eukaryota; kingdom Metazoa; phylum Chordata; class Actinopteri; order Lampriformes; family Lampridae; genus Lampris; species Lampris incognitus. The sequence continues at coordinate 11,752,193 of NC_079216.1, read as the reverse complement.
AGGACAGCACAAACAGGCTCTAACCAGAGTAGAAAAAGAAGTGGGAGGCCGCGTTGCACAACTGAGCAAGAAGATAAGTACATTAGAGTCTCTAGTTTGAGAAACAGACGCCTCACAGGTCCCCAACTGGCATCTTCATTAAATAGTACCCGCAAAACACCAGTGTCAACATCTACAGTGAAGAGGCGGCTGCGGGATTCTGGGCTTCAGGGCAGAGTGGCAAAGAAAAAGCCATATCTGAGACTGACCAATAAAAGAAAAAGATTAAGATGGGCAAAAGAACACAGACACTGGACAGAGGAAGACTGGAAAAAAGTGTTGTGGACGGATGAATCCAAGTTTGAGGTGTTTGGATCCCAAAGAAGAACGTTTGTGAGACGCAGAACAAATGAAAAGATGCTGGAAGAATGCCTGACGCCATCTGTTAAGCATGGTGGAGGTAATGTGATGGTCTGGGGTTGCTTTGGTGCTGGTAAGGTGGGAGATTTGTACAGGGTAAAAGGGATTCTGAATAAGGAAGGCTATCACTCCATTTTGCAACGCCATGCCATACCCAGTGGACAGCGCTTGATTGGAGCCAATTTCATCCTACAACAGGACAATGACCCTAAACACACCTCCAAATTGTGCAAGAACTATTTAGAGCAGAAGCAGGCAGCTGGTATTCTATCGGTAATGGAGTGGCCAGCGCAGTCACCAGATCTGAACCCCATTGAGCTGTTGTTGGAGCAGCTTGACCGTATGGTACGCAAGAAGTGCCCATCCAACCAATCCAACCTGTGGGAGCTGCTTCTGGAAGCGTGGGGTGCAATTTCTCCAGATTACCTCAACAAATTAACAGCTAGAATGCCAAAGGTCTGCAATGCTGTAATTGCTGCAAATGGAGGATTCTTTGACGAAAGCAAAGTTTGATGTAAAAAAAATCTTATTTCAAATACAAATCATTATTTCTAACCTTGTCAATGTCTTGACTCTATTTTCTATTCATTTCACAACATATGGTGGTGAATAAGTGTGACTTTTCATGGAAAACACAAAATTGTTTGGGTGATCCCAAACTTTTGAACGGTAGTGTATATATATATTCTCAGGGGGCAACCACAAGAACTACCACAGCCGGGACGTGAACCCGTATCTCCTGCACCGCGGGCGACATCGCTAACCACTCCACTAAAGGGTCCAACCCCATTAGCCAAGGGCTAAGCGAGTCCACTTATTCGTGGTCGTTACACTATTATATTTCCCCCCTTTTTTCTCTCCAATTGTATCCGGCCAATTACCCCACTTTTCTGAGCCGTCCCGGTCGCTGCTCCACCCCCTCTGCCGATCCGGGGAGGGCTGCAGACTACCACATGCCTCCTCCTATGTACGTGGAGCTGCCAGCCACTTCTTTTCACTTGACAGTGAGGAGTTTTGCCAGGGGGACGTTGCACGTGGGAGGAGCATGCTATTCCCCCCAGTTCCCCCTCCCCTCTGAAAAGGTGCCCCGACTGACCAGAGGAGGTGCTAGTGCAGCGACCAGGACACATACCCACGTCCAACTTCCCACAGGCAGACACGGTCAATTGTGTCTATAGGGATGCCCGGAGGTGACACGGGGATTCCAACCCGCGACCCCCGTGTTGCTAGGCAACGGAATAGACCGCCACCTGAGAGGAATATATTTCTACAAACAAAAAGACGTCATATAAAAGTTAAGAAATCTCATGCTAAATATATGTGCCCTAATCCTGCTGGACTTACTCGTGGTATGGAGGACCATGAATAAAAGCATTTAGCAAATGATACGTGATGTGCAGCTGCCCTCTAAGGAGCTGGCTGGGGCAGTTTAGCATAGCACTGGCCTTCCTCACCACCAGCCTTTTAACTAGTAAATGTTTATGTTGCTGGGAGGTTAACGGATAATGTGCCTGCTCCATTTTTATCGCAAACATCAAGTAAAGCCACCCCTGAGATTTGAATAATCTGGGCCCCTTTTTCCAGCCAGACACGCACAAATCATCTCCTGGACAAACACGCGTGCTACCTTCATCCCTCGGAGGCCCTCTGGCTGCACACTCAAATATAAAACCCCTGTGAAGTTTTGCTCTCGTGTATTTTTTTGGCTAAAAATAAACAGCAATTCAGTGAGAGGCCACAGGCTTCAGAGGCAGTTTGCCCAGGGTAAGAGGCTAACTTCGAGCGGCGCGGACGCAAATATTTCATTAATGTCACACATGTGCAAGCACGTCCAGCCTACAGGACTGCCATCTCAAAAGATGGGGGTGAATGGAGGGGAGACGGCGAGGGGGTGGGGGGTAACTCTAAACTGGCTAAGGAGTCAGCTGACGCCTGTCTGCAGTTTCAGAATTGAAATCTGTCAGTTTCTGAAACTATGCAAAACTATTCATCCGTGACTTTCCGCCCCCCCCCCCCCCCCTCACCGCACAATCCAGCACATTTAGTCATATTGCATCATCACAAACGGCTATCAGGTCTGAAACAGCCATCAGCTGAGTCCTTGGATTTTCAAATGTTAAAGGCTGCGGGACGGGGGAGGCTGAAGAGGGTAGACGAGAGAGGACGAGCGATTTTAAGAGAAAACCTATGAAAGAGAGGGCAGACGTTTCTCTGTTGTGCTTTGCAGGAAAGGACAGAGTAAATATAGAAGGGAAAATATGAGCACTTGATTTGAACAAGGTAAGAGCAGACCTTTTGGGATATATGATCGACACTGTTTCGGTTCGTATTACCAGTTTGTGTCACAACACAAACATGTGGCTGCCGCTCTTATGCAGAATAGATTCCAATGAGTACAACTGTTAAATAAACTTTAATTTTTCAGTCACAACAATTAAAGCAAAGAATGGTAAAGAGGTAAACAGATTAACAGGACCCTGACAGTCGTTGGAAGAAAATACTCCTGTACCTCCTGTACCTGTACCTGATTCACAGGACCCTGACAGTAGTTGGAACAAATACTCCTGTACCTCCTGTACTTGTACCTGATTCACAGGATCCTGACAGTAGTTGGAACAAATACTCCTGTACCTCCTGTACTTGTACCTGATTCACAGGACCCTGACAGTAGTTGGAACAAATACTCCTGTACCTCCTGTACTTGTACCTGATTCACAGGATCCTGACAGTAGTTGGAACAAATACTCCTGTACCTCCTGTACTTGTACCTGATTCACAGGACCCTGACAGTAGTTGGAACAAATACTCCTGTACCTCCTGTACTTGTACCTGATTCACAGGACCCTGACAGTCGTTGGAACAAATACTCCTGTACCTCCTGTACTTGTACCTGATTCACAGGATCCTGACAGTCGTTGGAACAAATACTCCTGTACCTCCTGTACTTGTACCTGATTCACAGGATCCTGACAGTAGTTGGAACAAATACTCCTGTACCTCCTGTACTTGTACCTGATTCACAGGACCCTGACAGTAGTTGGAACAAATACTCCTGTACCTCCTGTACTTGTACCTGATTCACAGGACCCTGACAGTAGTTGGAACAAATACTCCTGTACCTCTTGCACATATCTTGTTGTTCTTTTTTTTAATTTTTCCTCCTTTTTTTCTCCCCAGTTGTATCCTGCCAATTACCCCACTCTTCCGAGCCGTCCCGGTCACTGCTCCACCCCCTCTGCTGATCCGGGGAGGGCTGCAGACTACCACATGCCTCCTCCGATACATGTGGAGTTGCCAGCTGCTTCTTTTCACCTGACAGTCAGGAGTTTCGCCAGGGGGATTTAGCACATGGGAGGATCACGCTATTCTCCCCAGTTTCCCCTCCCTCTTGAACAGGCGCCCCAACCAACCAGAGGAGGCGCTAGCGCAGTGACCAGGACACATACCCACATCCGGCTTCCCACCCACAGACACGGCCAATTGTGTCTATAGGGGATGCCCGACCAAGCCAGGGGTAACATGGGGATTCGAACCGGTGATCCCCTTGTTACTATCTTATTATTATCATCATAGAGGTTATTATCTTATTACTTACCCAATTTCCCCACAGAGATGAATAAAGTATTTCTGATTCTGATTCTTAACATATTGTCTAGCTTGTATTTTTTTCCCAATACAAAATATCACTGCTGTCCCATTAACATGTTACCACTCCACTATTGGCAGTTGTCATGTTCTCCCCTACCTTGATTAAGAGGTTAACATGGTGAATTGCAAGCTGAGCAAGTTTCATAACCCAGAGGACAATGACACCCATCCAACATCTCTTGTGTAGCTTAAACAGGGAGGCATACGAGAGATAAGGATGTGAAAGGTCTTTCATATTAAACGAGTGCTATATAGAGAAAAGGTAGCATAGTGGAGAGAGGACACATACTCACCGGCCATCACGGGGGATGACGAATGAGAGGACGGCGCAGTAAGAGGATGGTGTACAGTGGCTCACAGATGAGACTGGCCCAGTCCCATCTGCTTCACGCGCTAATAAGTAAATCATTTGAAGAGTTGCAGCGTTCTCACTGACCGTGTAAGGTTAAAAATACAACAGCGCATTTCGGCGATGTGCTCAAAACCACATCATGCCTGCCTGGGTGTTGTGTGTGTGTGTGCACATCTTGCGTCCGTCATACGGGCAACTCTGCTGTGTATAGGATACAGTAAATCATAAATACATTTTGTAGATAATTGCCATAGTAAATTCAATAAAATCTAATCAGAATCTCTTCTATCCCCAACGTAATTTATCATATACTTGGCATTTCAATTGGCTAAGTAACAAAAGAGCAAACTTTAAGAGACTAAAGCAAACTTTAAGAGCAATTTCAGAAATTTCAAACTCAGTTGTTCAGACAACATCCAACAGAAAGTGGGAATAGAAAGTGGTGTTCATCCCTGTAAATGCACAGGGATGAATTATTTTTTTTTGATTTTGCATTCTAAATAGTTTCACCTTTTTTGGTTTTACCGCTCCGATGCTTAAACATTTTAGGTTTATGAAACCGCTGAGCTATTTCAACCATAGGAAAAGCAATTCAGGCCTACAAGAATCCAGATCATGTCAGATTACTGTCATGCTGCACCACTGATGTTCACATGAAAAATCTAAAAGCAATATTTTATCAGCTTGGAAAACAGCAAGGGTGCTATGCGATGCCAGTCCGTGGCGAACACCATAACCATTTACCAAAAACTCTGATCCGCTGCTTGTTTATTGTGTATGTCCTCTAAATAGTCTGATGGGAGTCTCTCCTAGATTGTGTTTAAATTTGCTTGGTAATGCTCCACCATAATGAAAGTCATGGGTTGAGTTTTGTCATCTATTCCTGGGGCTAGCTTCCAAAGTTTTGTTTTTTTGTGGATTTTCATATGAGAGATGTTTCCCTCCATTTAATGAGGAACTTTAATTAGGGTTTGTTTGAACAAACACAGGCTCTCCCTTATTAGCACAACAGTATTTAATGAGCAGCACTACCATGTTAGTCTAATTGCCAACACAAACAAATGAGATGGGGGTGAAAAAACACAGTACTACCTTTATGAGAATACCTATATGTATGCTACGTATAACTGATGCACCTGAGTTGAATGTCAAACTCCGACTCAGCAAGTACATCCCATTGTTTAACGTTGGGCTCTGTCGGCTCTATTTTTTCATGCTATTTGGATTAATTATTTGAAATAATGAGGTATGGTTTACATCCATTCAGAATAGAATTGAGTAGACTAAAACCTAAGAAAATACTCACACGTATAAAAAAGAATAAGTTAAAAAAAAACAGCAAACTCTTCTTTACCTGCCATGTTAGTGCAAGTGTCACTATGTCATAAATGTTACAGAAATAGGGTTTTTAGAGCAGTAATAAAACCTAGTCTCTCTGTACGCAACTCTATTATAGACAGCATCCATCATGGAGACTGGCCTTGTTCGACCTGTCTGCCTCCAACACAATTTTGGTTAATCCCAGGTCCTGTGAGGGCAAGTCGCTATCAGCTGAACTCACTTTGCGAGGCTTCATATGTTTGGCTGAGGTCAAGTCAGGCGGCGCAGTTCATCTCTTCATTTGAACTCACCTGGCTGTCTGTGGTTGGTCCACAAGCCGTGCAATTCCCCCCCCCCTTTTTTTAACCATTGACCTCAGTCTGCTACCTCAGCATAAAGATACAACCAACAATAGAGCAACAGCTGAGCCCATGATAAAGAGAACCTCTCAGCAGGCCTATTTACAGGGCAATTAGTCTGTGGCAGACACTGGGGGAGGGGGGGGCAGCAGAACAGCTTCAGCGCAGTCTCCATTTAACAAAATCCTTGCCATTTTGTTCAGATGCTCTGCTTGACTCTCAAAATATGTCCACCCAATCTATGACAGCTCTCAGTGTTAGAAATGGGCTGTAATGTGACGTGTACAGTTTCTTAGACTGCATGGTGTGCAAGTCTGTGCATGCTGTGCTACTTTAATCTGATAATGTAACTGTATATATATATGCTCCACTAGCCTCATATCTGAATCTACTATATCCATATTCTGTGTATTCTAGTTAAGTGCCATCCCTCCAGCAGAAGCCACACTGTGTATGTGTGTGTGTGTGTGTGTGTGTGTGTGTGTGTGTGTATATCTCCCTCTCACCCTTTTTCGGGTGGTGTGTGTCTCCCTCAAGCTCGGGTCCTCTACCAGGTGTGGGAGTCTGAGGGTTCTGCGCAGTATTACACTCTTCTGGACAGAGACCTCAGATGTTGTTCCTGGAATCTGCTGGAGCCACTCTCCTAGTTTGGGGGTCACAGCTCTTAGTGCTCTTATTACCACTGGGACTACTGTGGATTTCACCTTCCACATCTGATCTAGTTCTTCCTTCAGCCCTTGGTATTTCTCTATCTTCTCATGCTCTTTCTTCCTGATATTTCTATCGCTCAGGATTGGTACCTCGATCACCACTGATGTCTTCTGTTCCTTGTTGACCACCATAATGTCTGGTTGGTTAGCCAGCACCTGCTTGTCAGTCTGGAACTTGATGTCCCACAGGATCTTAGCCCTGCCAATTTCATCCACCTTTGGTGGTGTCTCCCATTTGGACTTGGAAACTTTCAGTACAGCTGTTCCTGTGCACTATCCCAGCCACTTGATTATGCCTTTCAGTGTACGCTTTCCCAGCTAGCATTTTACACCCTGTTACTAAGTGCTGGACTGTCTCAGGGGCATCTTTGCACAGCCTTAATCTTGGGTCTTGTCTGTTGTGGTAGACCCCTGCCTCAACTGATCTGGTGATGAGTGCTTGTTCTTGTGCTGCTATGATCAGAGTATCTGTGTTGTCCTTCAGTCCAGCCTTTTCTAACCACTGGTAGGATTTAACGATATCAGCCACATCTTCTATCTGTCAATGGTGCAGCCCATAGAGGGGCTTAGTCCTCCATGATACCTCCTCTTATTCTTCCTCCCTACTCTGTCTTCTGCTGTCTAAGGTACTCACTCAGCAGTTCATCCTGGGGTACCCACTTTCTGATGTACTCGTGAATAGATAGTCCTTGTTTCATCCTATATAGTGGTTCTGACACTCACTAACTCTCAGCCACCAGATTTTTACATCATACAGACTCGGGCTGCTGGATTTTGGGAGGAATCCTCCGTGCATTGTGATGAGTTTCTATGTCCTGATATTTGTGGCCTTTATCTCCTCCTTTGGCCAGTTTATTATTCCAGCTGGGTATCTGATGACTGGTAGGACATATGTGTTGATGGCTCCTCAGGACCTGCCTCACTCTCTGGAGGTATTTGGCTGTAGCTGACCTCCCTGCTGCCTCCTCATGGTTTCCATTTGCCTGTGGAATACCCAGGTACTTGTAACTGTCCTGTATATCTGTTATACTGCCATTTGGTAACTCAACCTCTACAGTCCTCACCACCTTTCCTCTTTGTGTCACAATTTGACTGCACTTGTCAAGTCTGAATGACATCCTGGTGTCATCACTGTAGATCCTGGTGAGGTGGATCAGTGAGTCAATGTCTCACTTAACCACCCATTCAGCTCCCTCCACAATCCCTTGTCAATTGCCTGCATCAAACAATCTGTATGTCATCATATCTACTCAAGCTAAATAGCAATAAGACAGGCACCTAAGGTGCTGCCCTGGAAGGTTTGAAATTTTCTCCTTGACATGGATGGCTGTTCCATCTGCCTATCCCCAGAAGTCTACAACTTGGGTGTCATTCTGGACTCTACTCTCTCATTCCAGTCACACATCAAATCCATCACTAAATCTGCTTTCTTTCACCTCAAAAACATCTCCAGACTCTGGTCATCTCCCTGGACTCTGTGGCAGAGAGACCCTCATCCATGCCTTAATAACCACCCATCTGAATTATTGCAATGGAGTCCTGTCCGGGTTACCTAGCAAAGACCTAAACAGGCTTCAGTATGTGCAGAACTCAGCTGCCAGGGTCCTCATCCGCAGCAAGCCTTGGCAGCATATCACTCCCACCATCATCCACCTTCACCGGCTCCTGGTCAAGTCCCGCATTTCCTACAAAATCCTCCTCCTCACCTACAAATTCTTCCATGCCCTTGCTCCTCAGTACCTATCGGACATTCTCCACCCCTATATTCTGTCCTGGAATCTGAGGTCCACAGACAACGGGCCTGCTTTCCATCCCCCATACCAGCCTGCAGACTTTTGGGGACAGAGCCTTCCGTGTGGCAGCCCCCACCATTTGGAACACTCTCCTGGCAGAGATCCGCAATGCTGCCTCTTTGAACACTTTAAAAAACTCCTGAAAACTCACCTGTTCACCAAGACCTATGGTCTGTAGTCACTTCTATCATCCCTGGCAATATTTGCTATTTTTATTTTCTCTTCTTGTATTATTTGTTTTGTATGCTTCACTATGTGTAAAGCATACTTGGGTACCTTGAAAGGTCCTATATAAATTCCGATTGTTATTTCATTCCTGGAATACAGCTTGATGTTATCCGTGTATTGGAGGTGGCTGATGGTAACACCACTTCTGAACCTGTATGTATGTCCACTCTATTTGATGATCTGACTAAGGGGGTTCAGGCCTATGCAGAAAAGCAGTGTGGATAGTGTATCACTTTGGTATATGCCACATTTGATGGTTACCTGTGTGATTGTCTTTGAGTTGACCTCTAGTGTTGTTTTCCACTAGCACATTGAGTTCTTGATGAAGGCTATTAGTGTCCTGTTGAATCTGTATAGTGCCAAGCACTCCAGTAACCAGGTGTCAGGCACTGACTTGTAGGCCATCTTCAGGTCAATCCAGGCTGTACTCAAGTTGGTCTGTCGGGTCTTAGAGTCTGGGGTGACTGATCTATAGACCAGTAGATGATGCTTTGGCCCTCTGGTGTTGTCATCAATTCCTTTCTGAGTTTTGCTCATGTATTGACTCATGTGCCCATTCAGTTTAGCTGCTATGATGCCAGACAGGATCTTCCATGTTGTGGAGAGGCAGGTTATCCACCAATAGTTTGAAGGTGTTGTACCCTTGTGGTGATCCTTCATGATCAATATTGTTCTCCAGGGGTGGGCAATCTTATCCAGAAAGGGCCGGTGTGGGTGTACGTCTTTGTTCCAACTGAGGAGTTACACACCTGTGTCTCCTAATCAAGTTCCTCAGCAAAGACTCTACTTGTTGATTAGTTGGATCAGGCGTGTAACTGCTTGGTTGGAACAAAAACCTGCAGCCACACCGGCCCTTTCTGAATAAGATTGCCCACCCCTGTGTTAGCCAGTCAGTTTGAGACCCTGATGTAAGAAACTGGTTCATCTGTGGAGTGCTGTTAGCTTCTTCAGCCAGTAGGCATGAATCATGTCAGGGCCTGGTGCAGTCCAGCTCTTCAGGCTTGAGGCTTGTCGTTGGATGTCGACGACTGTGATAATAACTGGTACTTGTTCTGGGATGTTGCTGTGGTCTGCTCTCAGGTCCACCAGCTACTGAGCATTAGTGTTTTGTGATGCCTCCTTTTCCCATGTATCCTTCCAGTATTGCTTGGTTTGTTCCCTTGTTACTCTGAAGCTGGAAGTACACTTTGGATGGCTGTCTTTATGCATGCTCAATAATCCAAGTAAGGAAATCACAAAAAGGTGAATCAGTTCATCTGGACACAATGTTTAGTGAGAGAAAAGTTTCATCACTCATCCGAGAAACTTTGTCAGTTTCAACTGACTGCAGGTATCCCCAACCTTATAAACAACACAGTTGCATAACAACCGAAACCAACAATTGGTTTCATATGCAAATATAGCTAAATAGGCCATTAACTACAGTTTCAATGGCCATGTGTAATATTCACAGAGGATTGGGGAATGGTTGCAATCACAACATTGTAAAATGGCAACAGATGTACTCTTGGGCCCCACCCAAGATGGCCCCACCCAGGGATGGTTGTTACTTATTCACATAGATGGCCTTTGACTCCCCATTCAAAGCAGCGTTCCTCCCTTGCAAGGATCTCTTTGATAGGAAGGATTGCTTGAAGTCTGAGCCGGTATGACTCTATTCATGTTTCTGTCACTCATGTCTGAGGTAGTTGGCTTGTATAGCATTAGTAGTCTAAGCCATGGACTCTTATGGAGACTTGTCCCAACTGAGGTTTGAACCCCTAATCTCCAGTGGGAAATCTGGCATTCTCACCTACTGAGCTATCCAGCTGCTATATGTATTTCCTTCACTTGCATTGACTGACAGGTCTTGTTGTTTCTGGCCCTTCATCACTTTTACCCATAGACAATATCCTGTCAATTTAATTGACTTCCTGATTAAAGTGACTTTTATTTTGATGTTGGACTCAAAATGTGTTGCACGTTTTTGCCTCAAATTAATCTAAACGAGTAATCAAAAAGTAAGAGTAAAAAAAAATTAAAAACGCTTCTTTTTCTTTTTTTAATTTGACGAAGGGCATCATTTCTAAAACCGTTACAGTTTTGTAGCTATTCGGGGTAATTCCACATCATTCTGAAGGGAACAAGTCAATGCTATTTTATTGGAGACATGAAAAAAGGGACAGCCGCGCTTAAACAGAGAGGACAGTGCGTGGGCTGGTTTTTGAACATACTGTTCCTTAAGATGAAGGAGAAACACTTGCATTAAACATTAATTTCATCCTACACAATATTATCTGAGTTTAAAAAAGTTAATAAATAAATATCAAAATTCTAAATAAATAAATAAAAAACATAAGAAAAAACAACGTAAAGTGTTGTAACCACCAAATATCTACTTTGCTAAAACATAACTTTTCCCAAATTTGCATACTAATTGAAATCAGATTAACGTAGCTCATAAAGTTACTCAGATTCACGCTAATTCCCAACCACAAACCTACCTATGCTCCTACTCAAATGCAAAAAAAAAAAAAAACCCAAAAAAAACTTGTACATGGTGCTGCTGAGGGAAATACTGAACAACTCCATCCATTATCCAAACCACTTATCCTGCTCAGGGTCGCGGGGATGCTGGAGCCTATCCCAGCAGTCACTGGGCGGCAGGCGGGGAGACACCCTGGACAGACTGCCAGTCCATATCAGACACACACACACACACATTCACACCTATGGACAATTGACATTTTGCAAAGCCCCCCCCCCCCCTTAGTTACTGTTGCTATGCCCATCAAGCTTTTCAGAACCATCCAGGAAGTAGCCGGAAAAACCCAAAACATGAAGGAAGAAATCAGCGCATTCCCAGAGAAAATAAGTGATGTATTTTGGAGTAATTCATCCTTAATATCATCCCGTGAAAGGCAGAAGGGGCTACAGTATGCAGGAGGGGTACATTCAGAATACTGAAAGTAAAACTGACTTGGGTGGACTCCGGGCTGCCGGGTGCGACTGTAATTGAGGGTAAAGCTTACCGGTCGCAATCAAAGAATGAGAAACCCCATCAACTCATTCCAAAACACACTGTGGACCAGCTGTGCTCTTGCACTGTAGGGTAAGTTAAACATTTCAGCTATTATTGGTATATTTTTGATAATCCATTGTCAACATCACCGTATTATAGTGTTGATTTTGGCCAAGGTCCCCCATGGCGTTCTTTTATCCAGGCTTTTTCGGGGGTTCTGTATGGGCTCCTGGGGGTCACAGGGTGGCCAGGGACATGCCCCGGGGCAGGGGGAACCGCCCCATGATTTTTTTTTGTATTAATGTAATTATTGCAAGTGGTTTGTCTATAACTTTAATAACACAGATTAATATTTCAGACAAACCACGCACAATAATGTTCGAAAAGTCAAAACATTGTGGAAACGGCATCAAATCAAAAGCAAAGTGTAAGTCAAAATCCATTACAGAAATGCTTAAAAGGCAGTTAGCAGTTAGCGATGGCACACCAGCAGGATCAGTGAGCTGAGGTAGACTCAATTTCAGCTAAACAAATCATAGGCACCTCCTCAGAGACTGTCTCAGGATCCTTCATAGTCAGACACAACAGGAGACACCAGCTCTGGCACTGAGCTCCATGCACAGTGTGCCGAGTAGATGAAAGCTGGCATAAAAGTGATGTATGACAGATGTGAGCATCTCAGCATGGGGTTCAAAATATTTACATACTTTACTTCTTCCTCTAGCTCTCACCAGAGAGATAGTATAGATTCCCCTTCTTTGTTCTTTGCCGGATTCCCAGGGTGCGCTGACAAAAGATGTAAGGACAGACAGAGCAACTGACTCGATCCGTCTCTTTCCAGTTTTCTTCTAATTACCTGTTGGCATGTTGGCACTCTCTCTCTTCTCCCTCCCGCTCTTTCTGCCTGAGTGGGAGAACATGCTATTCTTCTGCACCTTTTGGGAAATTAATTCATTTTTGCTAAAGTGTCTTAATAATTACAGTGACATCAAGGTTAATTGCCTAATCTCTATTGCAATGGAGGCATCCAGTTGAAATCCCCACACAATCTGTTCTCGAAACAGCAGCCAGAAGATCCCCGTTACTGGGGGGAAGGCTGTGACCTAAATAAAGTTCTTTTGTTTTTTGTTTTTTTCTTTTTGTTTCTTTGTTTTTTGTTTTTTTTTGTTTTCTGGGAACATCTGCCAGGTATTTCACTGGGAACTCAGGTAGTGTTGGGAAAAAAAAAGACGAGGCTTCTCTGCATTGCGTTTACGCTGAGGTGTCGTGCGTTAAAAACTTGACAGTGATGACGGTGAACCGTTCTTTTCCAAATCACTTAACATATACTTTGCGTCTTCTTTAGCAACTCCGAATGCCAGAATTTTTGCCACCCTGTAAAAAGTAGTGTCATGTATGTCTTGATGCATGCTCAATAATCCCGGTAAGAAAATCAAAGAGATGAAACGTATCTGATGATAAACCTTGTATATCCAGATGAACTGATTCAACCTTCTTTGAAGTGTCATGCAAGAGCCAAAATAGCACAAAGTACCAGCACATCATAAAGTACAACATTCTATTTCGATTTTGAACTGTTAACCATTTGAAAGACCACTGGTCAAAAGAAGATGGATACCTACTGTTATGTAGATGTCATCCAGATACTCTTTAACATCAGTGTAAAGACAGCATATATAGCAGATGTACCATATGGCTAATTACACCCAGTCAATGATCATTTTAAAATCATGCCGTGCGATTTAACGGAGTAAGTTACAATACATACCCTCCATATGGCCACCAGCTCAAGCTTTACTTCATGTTCTTCACAGCACTTACTATACTATATACTATACTATGCTAGAAGAACAATGTCATCCACCTATCCATCTATCTATCTATCTATCTATCTATCTATCTATCTATCTATCTATCTATCTATCTATCTATCTATCTATCTATCTATCTATCTATCTATCTATCTATCTATCTATCTATCTATCTATCTATCTATCTATCTATCTATCTATCTATCTATCTATCTATCTATCTATCTATCTATCTATCTATATCTATCTGACTATCTGTCTGTCTGTCTATCTGTCTACCTATATCTGTTTCATGTTATTGCATAGCTTGAAGTAAATTACTGTTTTATTTTCCCTCGCTGGGCCAAGGTTTGTTCTCCTTCCTCTGCCTCCATCGGGGGAAGAGACTAGGGATGATGCCAAATCATTTTGACTTTAACCAAAGAACACTTTGATGTCTGTGATGTTTTTGTTATAGCTCAATCTATTTTTTTTTCTTTCTCAATTTGTTTTCTGGTGCGTTTTGTTTTTATCTAAGAGCCGGATGCTTCGCTTAGTAAGGTTCTGCGAGAAGAGGGAGGAGAGCTACTTTGTCTACTCGTCTACCTCCATGAAGGTCGGGGGAACAGCGATAGAAATGAAAACCGGCTTACATGTCATTCTCGCTTTCTCTTTCCGAACAGGAGAAACTCTCTTCAGGCTGAATGCAATAATTGGGCTGATTAGAGAGTCATCATTCCCTGGTAAACTTCTCTCAGAGGATGACTGAGGACTTATTTCATAATTGGACTGTTTCTCATTTTGCCAAACATGAAATCCACCGAGCAGCATTAATTTGGCTAAAATGCATTCTTTTTTGATGCTTGCACCGATTGGCTAGACAGCGGGACCAAGCTGGGAATGATGTGCAGCAGGTTAGGGCGATCAAGGATAGATAGGGAAATGTGCTGACAAACGAGGAGAGTGTGCTGAGAAGGTGGAAGGAGTACTTTGAGGGGCTGATGAATGAAGAAAATGAGAGAGAGAGAGAGAGAGAGAGAGAGAGAGAGAGAGAGAGAGAGAGAGAGAGAGAGAGAGAGAGAGAGAGAGAGAGAGAGAGAGAGAGAGAGAGAGAGAGAGAGAGAGAAGTTTGGATGAAGTGGAGATAGTGAATAAGGAAGTGTGGTGGATTAGCAAGGAGGAAGTGAGGGCAGCTATGAAGAGGATGGAGAGTGGAAGGCAGCTGGTCCTGATGACATACCTGTGGAGGCATGGAGAGGTTTAGGAGAGATGGCAGTGGAGTTTTTAACTAGATTGCTTAACACAATCCTGGAAAGTGAGAGGATGCCTGACGAGTGGAGAAGAAGCATACTGGTACCGATTTTCAAGAAAAAGGGCGATGTGCAGAACTACAGAGGTATAAAGTTGATCAGCCACAGCACCAAGATATGGGAAAGAGTAACAGAAGCTAGGTTAAGAGGAGAGGTGATGTTTGCGGATGACATTGTGATCTGTAGTGAGAGTAGGGTGCAGGTTGAGGAGAGCCTGGAGAGGTGGAGGTATGCACTGGAGAGAAGAGGAATGAAAGTCAGTAGGAGCAAGACGGAATAGCTATGCGTGAATGAGAGGGAGGACAGTGGAATGGTCAGGATGCAAGGAGTGGAGGTGACGAAGGCATATGAGTTTAAATACTTGGGGTCAACTGTCCAAAGTAACGGGGAGTGCAGTAGAGAGGTGAAGAAGAGAGTGCAGGCAGGGTGGAGTGGGTGGAGAAGAGTGTCAGGAGTGATTTGCGACATAAAGGTACCAGCACGAGTTAAAGGGAAGGTTTACAAGATGGTTGTGAGACCAGCTATGTTATATGGTTTGGAGACAGTGGCACTGATGAAAAGACAGGAGATGGAGCTGGAGGTGGCAGAGTTGAAGATGCTAAGATTTTCACTGGGAGTGATGAAGAAAGACAGGATTAGGAACAATTACATTAGAGGGACAGCTCAGGATGGACGGTTTGGAGACAAAGCAAGAGAGGCAAGATTGAGCTGGCTTGGACATGTGTAGAGGAGAGATGCTGGGTATATTGGGAGAAGGATGCTGAATATGGAGCTGCCAGGGAAGAGGAGAAGAGGAAGGCCAAAGAGGAGGTTTATGGATGTGGTGAGAGAGGACATGCAGGTGGCTGGTGTGACAGAGGAAGATGCAGAGGACAGGAAGAGATGGAAACGGATGATCCGCTGTGGCGACCCCCAACGGGAGCAGCCGAAAGTAGTAGTAGTAGTCATCTTTTTTGATGCTTGTAAAGGTCACCGAGGGAAGAAATAAAAAGTGAATACCAATCACTTTTATAACTTTGGATTGGATGCCGAATGTAAACCATTTGTACAGGGCCTTATATAAAATCTCATGATATACATGCACATGAGAAAGCATGTTTTAAACTGCAAAATTACAGCAAGCAGGTTGAATTGGTCTTCTCTCCGGTGTGCCGAGAGGAAGAGAGCGATGCAAAGTGTCTACGGGAAGGCCAGAAATGTATGTAAATGAAATGTATGGAAGCTGAAGTCTCGGGGCATCGCTGCGGAACACATTTACATACAGTTAACAGATAATAAACAAATCACGTTGTGGGTAATGCAGTTGTAATGCATCTAATCTACGGTATTTAGCACAATAATCATCGTAAGAAAAGTAATCGTCTTTATTTTCCGTAACACTTTACAAATTAAAATGCTAAACATCAGTCGCATAAAAAAAACCAGTCAGACAAAATGAAAATGATAATGATGATAACGATGCTGTGGTTAACATAACGTGATTTTATTCAACCAAATTATAGCAATTGATTTTTTCGGGAGGTGGGGGGGGGGTGGGGGGGTTTGCCACTTCCTGTTTAGATGGAACGTTATCGCACAGAGCCGTATACAGCCTCTCTCTCTCTCCCCCGAATACCCAGGGAGGCCGGGTCAAGCCCGTCACGCAGCGGCAGAGTTCCAGACTGGGATGTAGTTGAGTTGCAGACCAGCGTTCTGGCATGATGGATGCAAGTGTCAGCTAAAGCCAGTTCCAGGACTGAGGAGGGGGAGGTGGAGTGGGTGTGGTGGACATTTGCCGGTACACGACCCAGGTACAGTGACAAGAATCCCCATGAGACGGCCTGTAGGACGTGTCCCCGACCCGAGCGAAAGGTCAGTTATCTGTGATTAATAAAACTACTTTATCAGGTGCCCTCTGTGGCGATTGGAGCCGCACCGTCCCGCCGTCATAGAGGAAGCCGCTGGAAGCGCTGACATATCGTACACCCTACATGTAGTAGCCCCTCTAGTTCTGCATATGCCCGCTACGCTGCAATCTTGAGTTATCGTTCTTGGTTGTGGTCCTTTGTTGCCGGTGCCAGCCCGCAGCATATGCAGGGTAGATGAATGCTAGGGGTGCCATCCATCCATAGGGGCACCCCAAATGAGGGAAGGAAAAAAAATCACTATATTTTACTAATACTATTACTTTGAAATATTACCAAAAAAAAAGGCCACAACAACATAGCTGCATAGCCTATTAAATTAGTGATTATGGGGCATGGGGTGAGTTAGCTGAACTAGTGAGCGATGCTAACCGTGAAACATGATGTGAGTAACATCAGTAGCCTAATTCAAATACATCATGTCAAAAAGACCAAAGCCCTCTGGTGCCCAGGGAAGTAAAAGAAGAAGGGGAGAAAAGGACAAACAGGAAGAAGACAGAGGTAATGTAATGAATGCAGAGGCGAAACTACCACATACGCAGGTAATGCAGCTGCATGGGGCCCGCAACAGTTTAGGGCGCACACGCACGGGACCCCTCTTTATCTCACCACTACTGTATCAAAGATCTCGAGCAGCGAGTCTAACGGTGTGTTCAAGAATGTGTAAAAATGTGCCCGGGTGTCATTATGGACATGAGTTCGACTGCGTAGCAAAAGCCACACAGAAGCGTTAGCTAGCTAGTGAAGTGTCAAGACGTTGCACAGAGAAAAGCCCGGCGAGTGCACCTACGACATAAGTAGAACATATCGATTATTAATTGGACTAATAATCAACCTACACACTTGTGTTTCGTGTTTATAAAGCCTATGTGCAGACGGGAATAATGTTGTCAATGTGTGGGTGCACCGTCACCAATAATGTCTTCATCGGTGTCAAGGTGCGCTGTCACCAATTTGTCTCTATCTGCGTACAACAAGGTTAAATGTGTTTCCCTGAATTTGCCCACTAAAGTTGTGTCTCCCCTTTCAATGTTGTGTAATTTCTGTGGGTGCATTTTTATTTTCACTTAGCTCTGTAGTTCTGGAGTATAGCAGTAAGAGAGGGGTGTGTGGGAGTGTCCGGGTGGGGTGGGGGTCTTTTCTGTTGCCTGTCAGCATGGGGATCATTGGTTCAAATCCCCCGTGTTACCTCCGGCTTGGCCGGGCGCCCCTTCAGACACAATTGGCTGTGTCTGCGGGTAGGAAGCCATTTGTTGGTATGTGTCCTGGTTGCTGCACTAGCGCCTCCTCTGGTCGGTCGGGGCGCCTGTTCAGGGGGGAAGGGGGAACTAGGGGGGACAGCACAATTCTCCCATGCGCTACGTCCCCCTGGTGAAACTCCTCACTGTTAGGTGATAAGAAGCGGCTGGCGACTCCACATATATCGGAGGAGGCATGTGGTAGTCTGCAGTCCTCCCCTGGATCGGCAGAGGGGGGCGGAGTGGGGTAATTGGCCAACTACAGTTGGGGAGAAAAAGGGGGGACACCACCCCCCCCAAAAAAAGAGAGAGAGGTGTGTGGCATACATTAGTCTCCATGTTGGGAACTCCTGACATTACCTCGCTTTTGCTGCTGTCTCCCGACGGAGCTGGGTTGTGTCCAGCTGAAGATATCTACTTTTTTTTTGGGCTTTGTGTTGAATATGTGTATTTTGTATAGTTGCAATGTCAAGTCAGGTCAAGTCAAGTCAATTTTATTTCATTGTACTTGTACAATGACAAATAAAGTTCTATTCTATTCTATTTGCATAGCCCAATATCACAAATTACAAATTCGCCTCAGTGGGCTTTACAGCAACACAACCATGTCGTAATGGTCGGTCCATATTGAGCTATGCATGTTGTGCAAGAGTTTTTCTTTTCTCTTTGACAGACTTCAGGTAATATTTGGGGTGGTTCGGCCTCTTGTCCACAGGACAGCATGGTTGAGCAGTAATGCTAACATGTGGAGCTGGAGACTAATTAACTCGCTTTTTAACATGGCCTACCCGTTTTATTGCCAGGAGCTGCATGTATCCGACTTGCTCTTTGCCTGAATTTCTTATTTTCATTGAATCTAGGTATTCCATGATTTTTATATGTTTGAATTGTTACTTTTTATTATTATTTTTAATGCGAATTAAAATGTGGTTTACCTGTTTTGTTGGCAGGAGCTTGTATACGTCTGGCTTGCTCTCCGCCTGAGTTTTCTTTCTCTTGAATTCAGAGAACAGCACAATAAAACCAGAGGAACTTGCGGCATCAGTTGATTTAAACACAACACAATGCGTATAGAGAAAAAGGGAGGACAAACACTCCTTTTGCATGTGTCAAATTGCGCTGTCGCCAATTACGTTGTCTAGGTGCACTGATTTATGTTTTCATCAGTTGTGGTGCTCTGACACCAGATTTCGTTATGTTGGCTAGTCTATCACCATCTTGGCCTTGCTATTGTGACTCTTTTTCTATAGCATGGCGATTTCCTAGTCATCATTTCATTTAGGCGTCAACCGTGGGGTGCATTTCGCTGTTGCGGGCCGTTTTAAAGCCGCGTGCTTTCACTTCTTTCATTCGCTCCTAACGTTACGTTATGGTCCATCTGACTGTGGTGGGCAGGCTGGGGCCTGCTTTGAACATCTTGCATCGGGGCCTGGTGCTGACTCGTTACGCCTGTAGATGAATGATTTATCTATTGCATCGTGGTTACCGGTTGGAGCAGAGGTGCCCTGCCATTGTTCCGACGGCCCATTATTCCGAAACCCCAGCGGTCCAAAAAAATGTCCCACTGGACCGAAAACCCATTTGTCCAACAGCCCGTTATCTCGAAAACAAACGTCCATTGCTCCAAAGGCCCGCTGCTCCGACAATACACTCTCCCCACAGCTGTTAGTTCGGTGACGGCCAGTGCTGTATCCAACCGTTTCCCCGTTGAGATATGTTTCCCCCTGGTCTTAACCTAACCTCAACCTCAACCTAAACTTAAACTAACACTTACCTTAATCTCACACTTACCTTAACCTAATCGTAACTGACAACTAACCTGTTTCCATGGGGGGGGGACAGATCTCCATGGGGGAACAGTTCAACACAACACCAGCAAGTTGCAAATTGCATCCACTCTTGTTGCGAATCATTGATCTGAACTGGCCAGGGGAGAATACAAGAAAGTTGATATTTCTGGTGAAGTACAGATGACATGGCCCTGTGACGGCCTGGCGGCCTGTACAGGGTGTCTCCCCGCCTGCTGCCCAGTGACTGCTGGGATAGGCTCCAGCATCTCCGCGATTCTGAGAGCAGGATAAGTGGTTGGATTAATGGATGGATGGATGGATGGATGGATAGAGATGACATTATCCAAAGTGCCTTTTAACGCTACCACTCCTATTCATGCGAATTAATAGTAAACGGTATCTTTGCATGTGCATGTCAAAATACAGCAAGATATTAAGAGCAAAAAACTCCAGGGAGAGTGTGTATTGTTGGAAAAAGGGGCCTTCAGAGCAGTGGGCTGTTGTTTTTGGACCAGTGGGTTTTCGGTCCAGTGTGAAATTTTTCGGACTATTGGGATTTTGGAATAATAGGCCGTCAGAACACCGGGCAGTCCCCGGAGCAGATTGTTACGAGCCTATTTTGGACGATGGTAAGGTTCACTAATTTAACAAATAGATAAGAGTTAACGTAAGTTATTCTCACCTTAAATTCATTAGGGGAAGTTAGAAAGACTATTCAGGTGCTTGGGGAGTAACCCTCTCTATAATTTTGAGAAATACACTTTTTTTTAAGTGTGCTGCACAAACCATCCACTGTCTGCCTCAAGAAACCAGGCATAATTTTTTATTGACACTTCAATCTAGTTAGCCAACATTAGCCCTGCTTATAATAGTCAGTTAGAATACTTTTCCTTTTCCATTCCCATTTGTAATTAATAGTTGTAAGCCTTTGCATTTTCATTATTGATTAGTCATATGTACAGCAAACAGTATGCAACATCTGAGAGAAGCACTAATTGAATAAATGTTTTGTGCATGAAACTACTGCTACTACTTTCGGCTGCTCCTGCTAGGGGTCACCACAGCGGATCATCAGTTTCCATCTCCTCCTGTCCTCTGCATCTTCCTCTGTCACGCCAGTGTATGTCCTCCCTCACCACACCCATAAACCTCCTCTTTGGCCTTCGACTTTTCCTCTTCCATGGCAGCTCCATATTCAGCATCCTTCTCCCAATATACCCAGCATCTCTCCTCCACACATGTCCAAGCCATCTCAATCTTGCCTCTCTTGCTTTGTCGCCAAACCGTCCATCCTGAGCTGTCCCTCTAATGTAATTGTTCCTAATCCTGTCCTTCTTCGTCACTCCCAGTGAAAATCTTAGCATCTTAAACTCTGACACCTCCAGCTCCACCTCCTATCTTTTCGTCAGTGCCACCATCTTCAAACCATACAACATACCTGGTCTCACTACCATCTTGTAAACCTTCCCTTTAACTCTTGCTGGTACCCTTCTGTTGCAAATCACTCCTGACACTCTTCTCCACCCTGCCTGCACTCTCTTCTTCACCTCTCTTCTGCACTCCCAGCTCCTTTGTACAGCTGACCCCAAGTATTTAAACTCATCTATCTTTGTCACCTCTACTCCTTGCATCTTCACCATTCTGCTGTCCTCCCTCTTGTTCACACATATGTAGTCCGTCTTACTCCTACTGACTTTCATCCCTCTTTTCTCCAGTGCATACCACCACCTCTCCAGGCTCTCCTCCACCTGCACCCTAACTCTCACTACAGATCACAATATCATCTGTGAACATCATAGTCCACAGGGAGTCCTGCCTGATCTCGTCTGTCAATGTGTTCATCACCATTGGACAAAAGAAAGGGCTCAGAGCAGATCTTTGATATAATCCCACCTCCACCTTGAACCCATCTGTCATTCCAACCACACACCTCACCACTGTCACACTGCCCCCATACATATCCTGCACCACTCTTACATACTTCTTTGCCAGTCCCAACTTTCTCATACAATACTTTCTGACTTTCTCATACCTCCTCTCTTGGCGCCCTGTCATCATCATCAGCGGTAACTCGAAGCGAGTATGGCTGTCCTCTCCATTGGGTTGTCTACTTGTGGGTCTTCAGATGGCTGTAGAGGCTGATCCGCGATCCACATACTTTGGTGCAGTGTGGACAGGGGAAAGTGATGGCAGAGGTGGTGGTTGAGCCTTTTTCTATCACTCCTTGCAGTGCTGTTGCTTTTTCTCTGCAGCAGAGCGGAGCTCCATTTCATGACGCGCAGCTCGTCAGCTTGTCAGCACATTTCCATCCCTAGCCTTGATCGCCCTAACCTGCTGCACATCCTTCCCAGCTCGGTTCCTCTGTCTAGTCAATCAGTACAAGTGTTTTTCTCCTTAGAGTCATACCACTCATACAACTCACTATATGCCTTTTCCTTTGCCTTCGCCACCTCTCTCTTCACTTTACGCTGCATCTCCTTGTACTCCTGTCTACTTTCTTCATCTCTCTGACTATCCCACTTCTTTTTGCCAACATCTTCCTCTGTATATTTTGCTGTACTTCCTCATTCCACCACCAAGTCTCCTTGTCTTCCTTCCTGTGCCCGGATGACACTTCCTAGCTGTCTCCCTCGCCATTTCTGCAGTGGTTGTCCAGCCATCTGGCAACTCTTCACTACCACCCAGTGCCTGTCTTAACTCCTCCCTGATCTCCACACAACAATATTCCTTCTTCAACTTCCACCATTTGATCCCTGGCTCTGTCTTCACTCTCTTCCTCTTCTTGGTCTCCAAAGTCCTCCTACAAACCACCATCCGATGCTGCCTAGCTATGTTCTCCTCTGTTACCACCTTGCAGTCTCCAATCCCTGTCGTATTGCACCTCCTACATAAGATATAGTTCACCTGTGTGTACTTTCATCCACTCATATGTCACCCTGTGTTCCTCCCTCTTCTTGAAACATGTGTTCACAACAGACATTTCCATCCTTTTCGCAAAATCCACCACCATCTGTCCTTCCACATTCCTCTCAACATCATACCTGTCCATCACCCCCTCATCACCTCTGTTCCCTTCACCAACATACCCGTTGAAGTTCGCTCCAATCACTACTCTCTCTTACTTGGGTACACTCTCCATCACTTCATCCAACTCACTCCAGAATTCTTCTTTCTCTTCGATCTCACATCCAACTTGCGGGGCATATGCACTCATAACATTCATCATTACCCCCCCTTCGATTTCCAGCTTCATACTCATCACTCTGTCCAACAATCTCTTCACCTCCAACACACTCTTGACATACTTTTCCTTCAGAATTACCCCTACCCTATTTCTCCTCTCATCTGCACCATAGTAGAAGAGTTTCAACCCACCTCCGATGTTCATGGCCTTACTCCCCTTCCACGAGGTCTCTTGCACACACAGTATATCTACCTTTTTTCTCGCCATCATATCAGCCAGCTCTCTCCCTTTGCCAGTCACAGTGCCAACATTCAAAGTTCCGACTCTCACCTACACAATCTTACCCTTCCTCCTCTCCCGCTGCCCCTGGACATGCCTTCCTCCTCTCCTCCTTCACCCAACAGTAACATACTTTCCACTGGTACCCTGCTGGACAACACTACCGGTGGCGGTCGTTGGTAACCCAGGCCTTGACAGATCCAGTATGGAAATCTGATTTATGATCCACATGTTTGATTTGACAAAGGCTTAATGCCGGATGCCCTACATGACACAACCCTCCCCATTTATCCGGGCTTTGGACCGGCACTAGGAATGCACTTGCTTGTGCATCCTCAGTGGCTGGGTTATGTTTTGTCAGTGAATGCTAGATGTAATTCCTCTTGCTGTTTGTGTTTAAAATGATATAGGCTATAATGTGGCTTAGGTGCTATTCATAGAAATTGAATGAGAGTAGAACGGACTTTCCCTTTCAAATCAATATAGCAGGATGGTCAGCGTGATGGCCATTTTCATTTGAACCGCTGCCATTGTGACCACTGTGGCAGGCTAACTTCTGCATAAACTGACTTGTGGCAAGTCGTGGACTCTTTTTTTCTTTCTTTCTTTTTTTTGTTTTTTTTTGTTTAAGTCACAGACTCGCTGAGGTGAGGTTTTGCAGTAATGCCCAAATGAGCAAGGGAGTAGTACGAACATTTATGGCTCCACTGATGTGTGTTGTCATCATAAAAACCACAACAATCACACTTTCTTTTGAACTACTCAGTTGACCACAGCAAACAGTTCAATGTCTGTTCTACTCTCAGTCAAGTTCTGTGGTGCTATTATTGGCTGGATTTCACCATCTGTAGGTTATTTTATCAATATAATGCAGTCTCAGTGTGAGTGTATGAACACAATGATTGGTGGTGGAATTGGCTGCGATGCAAGGGGCACCAGCTAAAATCTTGCCTAGGGCATCAAACTGGTCAGGCTGGCGTTGTTTGTTGCCCTGCGGCTTGTAGAAAACAGTAACACTGTCAGGGCAGGGTTAGGGTTATCCATTTTCTCTCTAGCTCAATGGGCGGAGAATTGCACTGACATCATCAAGGTTATAAGCTCCGTTCCTGCAGAGGCCCACCTACACTATATTGTCTGATACACAAATAACCACTGATGGTACTGTAAGGAGCTGCGGCTAAAAAGCAGCTGCTGCTATCACACTTTATTGTTTGTGAATCAGACTCTAAGTAAGACTGCAAAAAAAATAAAATAATAATAATAATAATTAGGTACAAGTAGTAATCCCTACGATTAAAAGGTAGGAGGAAGGAATGAAAGCCAGCTTGGGAGGGTAGACCGATGGGAGGAGAGTAGAGGAGATGGGGAGGTGAACAGATTGAGAGAAAGAGAGACTATGAAGACGGAGGAGGTTTGTAAGCCAAGCCCGCCAGAGGCATCACAGCTGAACGCAGGCAGCTCAGACTGGCCTATCAATGACAACCCCCAGAACCGCCCCTGAAGCCATCTACAGGAACCACAAGCTTTACTTTCTCCCCCCTACCCCCCTTCTCTGTTCAGCTCCTGTCCCTGCTACCAACACATCCCATGAGATAGATAGATCACCCCTCCCTAAAGCTGCACACTCTACTTCCCTAACTAAATTTACATCTGAGGTTTCTGGAGTAGCACCAGATCCGGTCTTAGTAGACAGAGGGCTTCATACATAATGGAAGACACCAATTCAAACCCCAAATTTCATTAACTGAGCAAACGATGTAGTATGTAAAGGTTCCAATCTTTTACCTTTCTCTTCCCACCCCACCCCCCCCACAAGTTTTGCATTGCGCACCATTAAAATACACGTTAATAACATTAGCAATGCTAATGCTATATGGAGGCTGCTGCTCAGTCAAATCCAACTCACCTGAGTCGGCAGCCTGGCTGTGACACCAGCCTTCTATCTGCAGCCCTGATGGTCATTTAAAAGGGCCATCGCATTCGCACATCAGATGATTTGTTAACCGATCGTGTTTCATCGACAGTATGCCAATGCATTGCAGTCTGATGCATCTGTGCAGTAGGCCATGCGACAGAGGAGATTAAGTTGTGCTGAGATATTGATATTGAATATCAACTCAATCTGTTTACTGAATATGAAATGGATCGGGTTACCGGGTCATTGCTGAAAGGGGTACAAGAGGCCAGAGCTTTCTGCTCGCTCAGTTTTTTGAAGTAACCGCATGGCAACTCTATTTAAAGCTGAAATCCATGACGTTTCTTGTAATTCTATTATTTGAAATGTGATGACAATGTGGCAATTCTGTTACACAGACAATTAATATTACAGTAGAACAACGTTCCCATATAGATGAATGTAGCAAGAAGAGAGAAATAGACACGTTGTTCAGACTGCGAACAAGGTTGTTCCTGTTTCAGTTTGGTTTTGGAGCTGAGGAATAAAGTTCAAACTCGCCTTCGTCTCCTGTGCTTTTCCTCATCCTGCCACAATAACACTGTTTTATAGTAACATTGATTGTTTGTCCAAAAGAATCGGCACATTGTCATCACATTTCAATCTTTTATTCCTGCTGGAGTTTTTTCCGACCCATATGTACACTGACCAGCCAAAACATTAAAACCACCTGCCTAATAAGGACTTCTTTGTCTATTGCATATCTCACAAAGAATCTGAGTTCATTTAGTCCCTGTTGAGTTAATATACTGTTATGTTGGGATGGCAGGTGGGGGGGGGGTTTAGAGCCATGTGCTGGCTGGGAGACAAGTGGCATCAGAAGTGGCTCACCTGGCCAACAAGGAACACCTGTGCAATTAATCCCTATCTGTGTGTGTGTGAGAGAGAGAGAGAGAGAGAGAGAGAGAGAGAGAGAGAGAGAGAGAGAGAGAGAGAGAGAGAGAGAGAGAGAGAGAGAGAGAGAGAGAGAGAGAGAGAGAGAGAGAGAGAGAGAGAGAGAGAGAGAGAGAGAGTGTATGCTCCCTGCACACATGTGAGTATGTGCTTGTGTCTGTATGACTGTCCGCATGTGTATCAGCATACAGTATGTGTGTTTTCTCCTCAAGAAGATGAGTCTTGGCACTGAGATGCCACTTTTTTCTGTTACTGAGCTTTTTTAAGGAACATTAACACGAATGAACCAGTACAAAAGACAACAAAAAAATAATAATAATAAGTACCAAAACATCACAGACTAAACGAAAGCACAGCATCATCTCACCAGCATTCATAATATCAATGATTCAAAAGTCCATCAGCGCATCGTCTGTCCTTTAAGGAGTCACCAAGTGACCCATTCTGTAGATCAAGAGTCCACGTTTTTTATATCTGTAGTCTTCGGTTTAACAAAATTACAGATACTGTATTCCCTGCAGGTGCCTCTGTCTGTCTTTATTCAGTTTAGGCTTCTGGCAATTGGAGGTTGTCAATAACGTCAATACTGCACATCATCCATCCATCCATCATCCAAACCGCTTATCCTGCTCTCAGGGTCGCTGGGATGCTGGAGCCTGTCCCAGCAGTCACTGGGCGGCAGGCGGGGAGACACCCTGGACAGGCCGCCAGTCCGTCACAGGGCCGATTCTCTCACACACACACACACATTCACACCCAGGGACAATTTAGTGCGGCCGATTCACCTATGCAAACCATAAAATCAATTAATTATTTATAAAATAATGCAATGGTCCTAAGGAGTTGTTAAGGAGTTGCTGCACATCAATGTCACCAAAACAACTGTAGCTGTGTTGTACACGGTGAATTAAGTAATTCTGGTGCAGACGCGAAGAGTTTAGCAAGTAATTTCATGTCTAACCACTGTATTTAGGAGTGCGGTAAACTAGTGGAGGCCGCTGTCTTAGAGACCGTTGTATTTACGGAGGAAACCAGTCCTAGCCATACACGGCAATCCACAGGCAGGAGTAACATCTAATCTCACACGTCAAATCCGGCACAAAATAGGCAAACTAAACCACACTCCCCTCGGGTTTATGTGTCAATGATACGGTTCAAGGAAAAGGAATTGCGCTGCCAAAGGGAGCGACATCATTACCAGTAAAGACTTGCTTACAATAGATGACATTTAATTTCTCACAGCGAGTCCGAGTCGACGCTCGAGCAATCAGGTGGCCCCCTCTCGTATGACAACACAGCGGCACCGAGGGTCGGCAAAGTCACATTATACATTCACACTGATGGGTAATTTATCTCACTTTGAAATGTGGCGACACAACCTGCCTCTTCAACACTCCTGACGGCAAGGAAGGTTGAGGGGTTTTTTTTTTTGTAGAACGCAGCAAACATTTTGCCGAATGTCCGCTGTGCCAGGGGCAAAACCGGGTTTGATTTTTGTGTTTTATATGTTGTCATAACACTGCAGAGAGTCTTTGAGCGTGATTGAATAAAACATCGCATACCCCACCCCACCGCTGTGGTGCCAACGGTGGTCTCCTGCCGTATGACGGTAGCGGTGTCATGAATACTAAGCATGCCTTTGAATATATGGTGCCCGTGTTAAGTGGTCTGGAATAACAGCTGTGCAGACCCGGAATGATATAAACGTCAAGGAGAACGTTTTCCCAACATCAAAACTTCCAATGCAATGGTTTACCATCTATTTTTTAATCCTAATTTTAAAAATCAATTATTATCGTTTGTTTTTTTACCGTCTATTTTTTCAAGGCCTAGCCAGAATTTGTCTGTTTGTGAGGAGCTCAGCTAGCTACACACTTCAGCTCCCTACACATGTGCATTTCATTGCAGAGGTCAGCGCATGGGGTCATCTGCGCTGCAGCACCCATGTGGCAGCTTTTTAACATTCGTTGCCGTAGCCGCGGGCACCGCCGCAGCGTCGGTGGGCACCGCAGATTGCACGACCACCCACCAGCTGCTTCTCAGGCTGCGGCGCGTTGCAAAGTTGCACCCTGCTCTCAGGGGCAGAGAACGAGCCAACAAGCCACTTGGCCCGAGCGCTAACCTGGCACACAACAGCCGGCGAGGAGTCTTCCTGTCAGGGACATTTCTGGCCTGTGAGGGGTCCTCTGCCTCAACACTGCAGAACTAGTCATTGTAGACGTTCACATTTTTATTGTAGCTGTACCCAAAAAACAAAAAAAAAACAAAAAAAAAAAACCCTAACTTTAGTCAGACTTCATTGCCAAGACAACAGGTTCAGGAAAAATCAAGTTTCGATTTCTTTTTTTAGCAGTTCAGCAGTTTTCAGAAGTGACGGCAACTGTTTCGAGTGACTATTTCAGATTTATGCCTTACGGCCCTAAATTGCTTCTTCTGCCTAATCGAATCTTTTATAAAGGATTACTATTTTTGAAGCAATGGTCTGTCCGCTTGTCAACAGATATTCATAATAATGTCACGAGGAGAGTATAACGTATCGCAGTTAATAATAACTGTATGTAAAAAAAACAGGTCATTTAGTTGCACCAACACTGGGTCTCGTTCGTTAGCCGGTGTCGAGAGTCGGGGTTCACTCAGGCTCTACGTCCTGTCCATGAGACGAGCTTGAGGACTAGACACTCCACAGGTGTATGAGAACAAATTTGTGCGGAAGATCATGTCATAATTTCCGAATTGAGGCCTATTGTTCTTGTGAAGTAGTTTTCCTTCTTATAGCCTGCGAGGTACATGTGAAGAGGATCACTGTTTTCATTTGTCCAAGGAAACAAGCCTACTGCAAATGGGACTCCCCCTGACAACTGCTGAGCAGGCATGTCAAAGTGTATGCACAGAGCTGATTGACAGCTAGGAGCTCCGCCCCTTCCCTCTGAGCTTCTCTGGTTGGTTAGAAGGGTGAGGCCCGCTGTGAAATCTCAGGATGGAATAACTGTGTACTGCCTCCGCACTGGTCTATGAAACTCGGCCGATAGACTGAGTCGGTGTGCCCACGTCGAGATATATTTTGGAGCAAAATTCAAGCTGAACATTTCTCACATTCTGCAGCTTTAATATAATAAGGACGTCTCAAGTATCTCATGGTGTTCTCAGATACCTAATCCATCCTTCCATCCATTATCAGAAACGCTTATCCTGCTCACAGGGATGCTGGAGCCTATCCCAGCAGGCACCCTGGACAGACCGCCAGGCCATCACAGGGCCGACACACACACACACACACACACACACACACACACACCCACACACACACACACACCCATTCATTCATTCCTAGGGACAATTTAGTACCACCAATTCACCTGACCTACATGTCTTTGGACTGTGGGAGGAAACCGGAGCCCCCGGAGGAAACCCACACAGACACGGGGAGAACGTGCAAACTCCACACAGAGGACGACCCGGGACGACCCACCAAGGTCGGACTACCCCGGCGCTTGAACCCAGGACCTTCTTGCTGTGAGGCGACCGCGCCAACCCCTGCACCACCATGCTGCCCTTAGATACTTAACTTACCTAAATATTAACCTTTTTGTGAGTTTTTATTGATTTGTCTTTTTATTCTGTTGTCTAGTTTTCATTCCATGTCCAGCATTTTAGTCATAATTGCAGTATCTCTTGCAGTATTGACCTTCTTGTGTGGCCTTTCTGTTAAATCCAAATTGCTATCATTAATCGGAAACTCTCGTCAAAAAAAAGGCCCTGACCTCATCCAACTCTTTTCATCATATTGCCTTTGACCACTAATGACCTCAAACAAGGTCGCTAGTGACATTACCCGGGTGTCCGGGTAGTGTGGCGGTCTATTCTGTTGCCTGCTAACATGGGGATCGCCAGTTCGAATCCCCATGTTACGTCCGGCTTGGTCGGGCGTCCCTACAGACACAATTAGCTGTGTCTGTGAGTGGGAATCCGGATGTGGTCACTGCAACTAGCGCCTCATCTGGTCAGTCGGAGGGCCTGTTTGGGGGAGAGGGAGAACTAGGGGGGGGGGGGATAGCGTGATCCTCCCACGCACCACGTCCCCCCGGCGAAACCCCTCACTGTCAGGTGAAAAGAAGCGGCTGGCGACTCCACATGTATCGGAGGAGGCATGTGGTAGTCTGCAGCCCTCCCCGGATCAGCAGAGGGGGTGGAGCAGCATCCGGGAGGGCTCAGAAGAGTGGGGTAATTGGACGGGTACAATTGGGCAGAAAGGGGGGGGGGGGAAGAAAAAATAGAAAAAAAATGTTTCTTTAGATCTGAGGTCCACGTCAAGCAAGTGTTGCTCTGTGCGGGAGGAGTTGGGAAATAACTGTATTGACCCGCGGTTGGCCGATATCCCATCACCACCCTATATCCCATCACCACCCGATATCCCATCACCACCCGATATCCCATTCCCACCCTATAGAGACAGCTGGGGCCACGTCCACGAACTCATTTCCAACCGTCGCCAGTAACCTTAGGGTTGACTAACAAGGTCGCTGGCAATGGATCACTCTTATGTGTACTTACACAGCCAGATCATGTGCTCGCAAGATAAATTACCCCACAAACCGGTTAAGACAAGTCTTGTGGATATTAATTTGAAGTTTGATTCAAATATTTATAATGCCAGATGACTTATTAAGCAGCAGTGCAAAAAAAAAGAAGCGGGAACGCAGACCCGAATACCAAAAAGGAAAGAGACAGAAGGGGAAATGTGTGGTTCACAGCGTCTAACACTGAATTTTGAGCCAGCCAGCTGAGAGAAAACCAGACTTTTTGAACGTGAGTGGCTCATCCTCCCGCATGAGTGTCTGCAAGTTCGAATCCCTGGGCAGGGCGAGAACATTTGGGAGGGGACAGGGATGAAGTGGCAGTCCCTAAAGCAAGGCAGTCATCCCCAAACTGCCCACCAAGCTGCAACGGCTTAACCGGGTGGCTGCCCTGTAAAAATGACAGGAACTGTAGGAACACATTAATGATTGTGAGATACTCTACCGATCCCGGTAGGGAAATTATGTTCTGTATTGAACCCATGCTAGCTGTGTAGCTAGCAGCAGTACAGCACCCGGGGACCAACTCCAGTTTGCCTTGCTCAGGGGCACAGACAGGAGTACTAACCCTAACATGCGTGTCTTATTGATGGTGGGGGAAACCGGAGCACCCGCAGAAACCCCACCGCAGACACATGCAAACTCCACACAGAGGACGACCTGGGATGACCCCCAAGGCTGGACAACCCCGGGGTTCGAACCCAGGGCCTTCTTGCTGTGAGGCGACAGCGCTAACCACCGTGCCACCAATGGAAAACCAATAATGGAAAGATTAAATAATCAGTCTGCATTTCTTTACATTATTTGACAGATATTGTATTTATTGAGCCCTTATTCAGAGCTGCTAGCCCTTGCAAAAGACATAACTCAAAAAATGGCACAAACAACAGAAGATGTTGTGTATCAACTGTCAAAACCACACACACACACACACACACACACACTGGCTTGAATTCAAATTCGCTGTGTGTGTTCTCAGAGTGGTAGAAGTCAAAGAAACTCATGATTGTTTTCACAAAATCAGTGCAGCGCTCCAGTGCGGAGCTCCCCGGTTCGTCTTCGCAGCGTTACGCCGAGTCTTGTTACTGAAATCCCAGCAGGGGAGAAGGCAGAGGGGTCATTTAGTTCGGTTCTGCAAACTTGAGAAATTGCTTTGCCAAATCAAATTTTCCTATCATGTCTCTGTCATTCTTACTGTTGTTGCTGCCCGGCTGCCATTCTCCCTTGTGCTCTAATTGAGGCTTCCTCTTTTTTTTTTTACTGCCACCTGCTCTGCAAAACCACACGCAGCTTCATGAACGCCACGACTGCATAATGCTAGGGGGTTGCCATTTTAAAGATGGATTCCAAAGAATATTTGTGCACTTATGAATGTGTGTCTGTGTGTACAATGTTTTTCTATCCTAATGGGGACCAAATGTCCCCATTAGGATAGAAAAACCAGAAACCACCTAACTTGTGGGGCCATTTTATGGGGCCCCACAAGTAAAAGGGTCTATTTTAGGGTTAGGACTTGGTTTTGGGGTTAAAGTTAGAATTAGAGTTAGGTTAGGGTTCAGGTAAGGGTTAGGGTTAGGCATGTAGTTTGTGTGGTTAAGGTTAGGGTTAAGGGGTAAGAAATCAATGTTGTCAATGAGGGGGCCCCACAAGTATAGATTTGCGAGTATGTGTGTGTGTGTCCAGCTACCTATCTATGTAGAGGGTCTTACAAACAAGCAGGTAGCTATCAATTAAGATAATCCATATAATTGTGTTATCCTGTTTTAATGTTATATCGTCTCACTAAGATGTGTGATTTATTTTATTATTTTTTTAACATGGCGACGCTGGTCCCATGGCTCGGGTCCTGGGCTGTTCCGGTGGCGTTTGGACCCTGCTTGGCATCCTCCCCATCATATTCTTCACATATCTCATCATTCCATTGTAATTCTGTTATCCTCTACCAATGTTGTATTCTGTAAATTGTGTTTTATTCTGTAAACACAGCATCCATCTCATCCGACACGAGGGTCTAAGGACAGGATGCTGTGTCGCTGTAAAGCCTCGTGGGGCCAGTGTGTAATTTGTGATATTGGGCTACACAAACAAAAATTGACCCCACTTGAGCTACCCATGCATATGATTTGAAGATAACCTATTACATTTGTTGTGATTTGCACATTTGACGGTGAAGCTCTGTGACGTGCTTGCGTCAAACCTACGGCACAGGTCATCAGACAAGTCCGGCGGCGTAACACAACCAGTGCCCACCGCACAACACACCCCTCGCAAAACCGTCGAAGGACAACAACTGGCTGTACAATGCCTCCCATTGAGCAGCCCCCCCTCCATCCGCCCATTTCACGCTCCGCTCTCGCATCCTGCGGTACCTCCCGTTCCCTGTGTCAGCTGCTCTTCATCTGAATAAACCAGCGGGTTGATTGGACATCGTCAGATAAATTGAGATTAATTGCGCCACTATGGATGGCTAGAGAAGCAGCTGAGAGACAGGGAAAGTGGGGGGTGGGGTGGGGTGGGGTGGGGGGGTAGTGTAGATGTACAAAGCCCTTAGAGGACTGTCTTTAATAAGGATTTGGAAATGGAAAATAAATTAGAAGAAAACTCGTAGGCTCCCTGAGCAGTGTCAGACATTCAGGAGATTACACAAACCCTCTGACTTGTGTGTGTTTGTGTGTGTGTTTGTGTGTGTTTTTCAGTAGTTTGTTGAAAAGGGAAATAAATCACACCGGGAAAGCCAGAAAATCGATACGTTATGGTTAGTTCACCGTCAGCGGGGTGTGTCTCCTTCATGGAAAGGTCAGCCACAGGTCACAGAGAACTGATAATTACTCGCTAAACTACAGTAATTACAAGTGTTGTGGCCGTGTGATAATCATCTCGTTAGCTAGCAAAAAAAAACAAACAGTTTCCAAATGTATAGCCGGTTTTAATCGATACAAAATTCTACCAGCCTCGCCTGGATCCTCAGATCTGCAGTTCGCTGGAGCAAAGATCTACTTCCGGTTGTGGTGGACATGACATCCTGACAGCAGCTCGGTGAGGTAGCATGGATTTGGTTGTTATAGCAAATTCGGGGGGGGGGGGGCAACCACAGGAACTGCCGCGGCCGGGACGCGAACCCGTATCGCCCGCACCGCAGGAGACATCGCTGGCCGCTCGACTAGAGAGTCAGACCCCTTAGTCAACTGGTTAATGTTGTCGGTTGCGGAGCGGGAGATACAGGTTCGCGTCCCGGCTGTGGCGGTTCCCAGACTGCCCCCCCCGAATTCGCTACAATATGTTTGTGTTCTCTGGGTGTGTGTGTGTACTCGTTTTTCTTACCAAATGGCCCCTTTAGGATAGAAAAACCAGAAACCGCCTACCTTGTGGGGCCATTTTATTGGACCCCACAAGGAGAAGGGTCTAATTTAGGGTTATGGCTTGGTTTTAGGGTTAAGGTTAGAATTGGGTTTTAGGTACCGATATCCACCTCTCCACTACTACATACAAATAGCAAACCCGGCGGTTAAAGCTCCACTTAGGATATGGCTACGGTTTAGGAGGCCTTCTGGATTAAAGCACGCTAGCGGGCTTTTTTTCCAGAAGCAAATCGGTTCTTCTCATCGTCTGTGGTAGACAACGCATTTCAACATTGGCATACAAATGGACCGGTGTTGTTCTGCAATCTATTTACAGATGGAACGGTCACCTCATTTGAAACACTTACCAAAGACCATAACATACCCACATCCCATTTTAGGTACCTTCAAATCCGTAGTTTTGCCAAGAAAGTGTTCCCCTCGTTTACTTATCCGCCAATTAGATCTTATTCCGGAGCTAGGGGCCCCTTGGGAGAAAACGGGTCTCTGTAATCGACACACTGATACAGGGATTAAAACAGATATCCCGGGACAAAACAACAACTGCGCGGGAGAGAGATTTGGGTGTAGAGCTTTCTGAAGAGGCACGGCGGGACAGCTTAACTCCTGTACACACTTCCTCATTGTGTATACGACATGGATTAATTCAATTTAAGGTGCTTCACCGTCTTTACTAATCGGGGGACAAGCTTGCCGGGATCTTTCCCACCCCAGACCCTGGGTGTCCGAGGTGCAGCCGTAGTCCGGCCTCGGTGGGACGCGTTCTGGGCGTGCCCCTCCCTCAACAGTTACTGGGGGCATCCGCATATTTAATGTGTTCTCACAGATCTGTAAACAGACCATAACCCCCGATTTTCACACAGCCATCTTGGGCATACCGCCCCTAACTGCAAAGGTCACAACTTTGCAGGCGCTTCACAGACTTTTTAACCGGAAGTCGAATAAAGCTCCATCATTTGTGCAGCGGTTGAGGGAGGTGCTGTCCTTTCTACCTTTAGAAAAGCTGCTCCCATATAAAATATGCAAAACCCCGCAAAAACTTTGCTTTGACCTGGAGACCCTTCACAGACTCTACTGGAGGTTTTCCCTTTTGTTGAATGTACTTTTTTTTTTAACCTGGTTGTATCTACAATATTCATACAGATATACGTATGTGTACATCTTTATATTGTCTTGAAAAACATAATTATCGTGTGGAATTGGAATAAGAAGTCCCCGCATAGTCCTTTTTTTCCCCTTTGAGCCTTTTGAGGGGGGGGTCCTACATTTTATTTTTAATTTGGTTGTTCATGTAGGGTTAATAGGCATGTAGTTTGCGTGGTTAAGGTTAGAGTTAAGGGTTTGCCAATGAATGGGAGTCAATGAGGGGGCCCCACAAGGATAGATAAATGTGTGTGTGTGTGTGTGTGTGTGTGTGTGTGTGTGTGTGTGTGTGTGTGTGTGTGTGGATGCTTGCTGAGCCATGCGGTGCAAGAAAATGTTCTGTACAAACAGATAACAGGGTGTGAGCTTATCACTGTCACTGGTGAAGTCAACACCGCACAGGTGATGAGTTTCCAGAAAAGCTGTTAATGACAGCGGCTGAATCCTGTGCGTTCAACCAGAACCCAGAGCGGCCTGGTCCTCCCACTGATCTGACCTTTGACCAAAAAGGTCACGACGGTACGACATAAAAGATTAAACACAAAACAACGTACGTCGTTCAAATGTGATTTTGTTAAGTCATGGCGTCATGCTTCGCGAAGGGAGAAACGGGTCGTTGAGATGGTTCATACGTGTGTATTTGAGACCGCTTCATGCCGGAGAGGCTGCGCCTTATACTACAAATGTCAACGTTCACCGTCTCTGGATTCTGTAAACTGCTGCTTGCTGCAACACAAGGCGAGGAACGGGTCTCCATACTGACCGGTCCATGTTTACACCGCACTGATCTGCATCTAATATGGGGAACTGTGTGTCTCGGGGTCCGGGAGGAGGCTGGTCGCTGTGTGGGTACACAACGACTTCTCCAAAACAAAACAACATTCAGCTCTTCTGTGGGATGAAAGCTCACTCATACACAGGTGGCTTTTTAAACTCCACCAAAAGAAAGAGAGAGGACTGGCTCGTTTCCAGCCAGGGTTAATTTAACTCTGTGACATCAGTAAGTCTCATTTTCAGAGCTGGTCGTAAACAGGCTGCAGGATTTCACAGTGGACTCGGGACCACTCAGTGCCTCCCACGCTTTGGATGGCTTAAGGCTGCAGTGCCCTCTAGTGGCCGATTTCGTAAACCACGAAGGCGGTCATATACTTACACAATCCACTAGGTAAACATCAGTGGATTAAATAGATTACATAAATCAAGTCAAATTCAAAGTGCACCGTCTATTAACGGATAAATAATTCAATGTGGGCAACTTCTCCCGTGGGGATCAGTAGGAGTGTGCGGTTGTCCCGGAGTTGTCAGTATTATTAAGTATCAAACTGAATTTGTATCTTTTATCATTAGAAAACAACACGAAACAAATGCATTAGATTTTTTTTCCCTACTATATTCAGATTTAAAATATTGTGGTCACGACCTACTTGCAATTACAATTGGTTAATCCCCTGTTTTGCTTTTTCTGATACGTGCATTAGGGTCGAGATTAGGACTGCAGAGAAACCCAACATGTGGCTTTAACCTTGAATCAGAAATATTTTATTCATCCCTGAGGAGAAATTGGGTACTTATCCTTGGTTTAATAATGCTCTCCAGGTCCAAACTGAAGATTAGCACAGCAGCCAAATATACTTACAGCTACAGTCTTGAAGATTGTCATTTTTGCCGGACCTTCCGACACCTACGGTGATACTGGTTATTGCATTGGTGTTTATCCCCTCCCCATCCATTTAAATGTAGAGTCACCACCGCTGTTGCGTCGGCGCTTTCCTCAAAAATGTATGAACCTGAGCTTTATCTACTGATGAAGTATATGTTGGCGAAGGTCCTCTACGAGAGCGGTCTGCCATATCTGCTTTTTAGCCGGAACCACTTCTTCAGCCTCGCTGCTGCCTGCCTCAATCTTCCACATTTGCCTGTATCAAGTCCTACCTTACAATGAGCAACCACAAAAGTATTTACAATGTGAATATCTGTGGATGACTTATTGTCCAAATACGCCAACAGTAGGAAGCGTTAAAATTGACATTTATTTGCATGCAAATCTTCAGCACAACCGAGAACCTTGTAGTAAGCAACGCTGTGGCAGAATATGCAGGAGGGGGCATGAGGAGAGGGCAGTTTTTTCAGCTTTGTAAACCTGCTCCCTTTTTCAAGGGAGGGTTTATGAGTGCACGGGTGGTCTTTTGTTGTTCTTTTTAATAACCCCCCCCCCCCCGCCCCCAGTCTTCTGCCCATCTAACATGGACAAAGTCAAACACTCGGACCTCGGGGCGGTTCAGTTCGACCGCTATCTGCCCACTAAGAACTCCCCCTGGTACAGTTGTGGGTTAAGTGCCTTGCACAAGAGTAGCATCCCTTGCAGTCCTCACTGGGATATTTGCACCTCTTAAACCAGAAACTTTTCAACGACATATATCTGTGTTTCTAACGCTTCTTTCCGAGATTATCTAATAGTTCAGCATGACAGATGACACAGAGGGAAGGGAATATGAATGAATGTTAAGTGTGATTGATTTCTCCTGTGGAAAGTGAGGAAGACATCTTAATTAATGTCTAACACTGTGGAGGAGAAAAGATGGACCGATGGTCGGGTTACCCACTCGCACCTACAGACAACCACTGCTGAAGCTGGTCAAGCTGAACTGTGGGTATCTCGACTTCACAGGGAAAGCTTTGTATTCCTGTTTGGGAAGAGGACCTAAGTCCAAGTAATACCTGCCGTGTTTGTTTTCATCTAATAAACTTACCAGACCAGTGCAGTTAGCCCTATATGGTTCGTTCAGATAGCATTTTGGAAAGCCTTCTCCTGGATCACCACCTTGCCGTGGTGGAGAAGCTTGTGTGTACCAATGATCCCAAGAGCCATACCGTGCAGAGCTTGACTCCTGGTAGGGTCACCCAAGGCGGATAGGTCAAGTGGGAGGTTTCAGATGAAGTGCGATCCAACAAAGACCTCAAGGGTGGAACTGGTGGAAGATGTCTCCAGGTCACAATGGCAGTGGGGGTGGATGAAGGCTGCAACAGAGGGTGGTCCTCAATCATCTTGGTTCTCCGTGCCATTGGACTCTGGCCACCCCCTGCCAAGGAATGTGTGGTGGCTGCAGGAGCATCAGCCACTCCACATAAAAAGCTGTTACGCACAGGCGTCCTCCCATTATGCGGCTCCAGGATCGGCCTCTACACCCACCTGAAGACCCAGAGGGACCCAGAAGGAGGACGGTCATACTTGTCCCCGGAGTGACCGCCGATGATGATGATGATTTGGTGACTAAACCAGAGTAGCATCTCACGGCATCATCTGTAAAGGCATCCCCGAGAGTTAAGTATTCAAGCAATTGGTCAATGGATGAAAGAAAACCTTTGACCGCATGTGGGACTTTGTCTGTCAACTTTGTGTGTTGAGGTCAGAGGTCAGGGTCAGCTGCAGAACAGCAATGCCAGAGCTGGAAAAGGGGTTGAAATAAGACACTTCAGTAACACGGAGGCTGGAACCTGCTCCCCCAGTGGAATGAGGGTGTGCTTGCAACTCACTTACACTCCCTGTTATTAAAGCTTTTATTTTCCTGCTGAAGGGATTCGAATACGTATAACAGATATCTTGTGTTTTTTTTTTCATAATGCTGGATGCCCTCAGATGTTTTTCTGCTTTGGAAATGTTGTGATCACATCCTGTGTGTTCATTATGAGGACCCCACCAAGACTTCCCCTGCATGTGTAAAATTATTATTTGGTGCTCAGTAAAGTTGGAACTTCACCATGTCTCGATTTAAATCAGCATAACACCACCGAGAGCTTAGCGGGGCCTTCCAGTGAGAAAACAGTAAAAATAATAAATCAGGCTCTTAGTATGTACACCAATTAAAAAAGAAATAAGTGTAAGACCTCCACACGTGTGCTAACTTGTTAACTTTCTGTTCATAATGCTGTCCTAGCTAGGTGACAAAATAAGGACAATTTAGCCAGTCGTGAAATAGTAAAAAGTATGACTGTGTATGTGAAATTAATTGTCACTGAATAATAACAGGCTTTTACAGTTAAGACAGTGGCCGCTCTAAAAGAAAGTATTAACATGTCTATGATGTGTAAGCCTCAGTCATATGCATTGGTTGATGCTAGATCCAATGGGGTGTAGGCACAGAAGTAGCCGGGATTGGCTGTTGTATTTTGTTTCTTCTTGAATTTCTATATCTTAGTAACTGATTTGCCTCGACTTTTGAGCAGATGTAAGGATGAAGCCAGAGGACAGGTCATGGCTAGTGCAGGCAGGGAAACAGGAAGACGGGGGAAGGACCCAACTTCAGGTTGATGCTAGATCCAACGGGGTGTGGGCACGGAAGTAGACGTGATCGGTTGTTGCGTCGGCCAATAGACGGCGCAGAACCTCGAAGCGCACTGACTGCCAGACCGACAGACAGAGCAATAGTTGGGGCGAATTAAGTTAACGATAGTTAGCTGGTTTAGTTTAGGAACAGTGGGAAAAAGTAGATTGACGTTAGACGCAGCTCGGGCCTTCGGCCCTCGCACCTTTACTAACCAACTCTATGTCAATGTGGATTGTAAAAATCACACAGCTAAATAACTATAACACAATCCGTGACGTCATATGGAGTCGCAGGACCCCGAGTCCATGTTTCAGTGTGCATCGTTTGTTTCAAATCCGTGCGCTTCGAGGTTCCGCGCTGTCTATTGGCCGACGCAACAGCCAATCACGGCTACTCCTGTGCCTACACCCCGTTGGATCTAGCATCAACCAATGCAGATGACTGAGGCAGACGGATACAGGTCAGTGATTTGCGATACACAAAACGGAGGTAGAAAGGCTTATGGGGATGGTGAGGCAGGCAAGGATGGAAACAAGAAAAGGCAGTCCAGGCAAACACATCTGACAAGGAGCAAGCAAGAATCAGGAAACAGGAAGGTAACAGGTCTCAGATGACCACAACAGAGACTCAAGCGCAAACCATGAAGCACAGAGCCGCTCAACAACCTGGCAAAGAACAACGCAAGTGGACTGGTATAAGTAGTGAGTGGCTGAATAGGGAATGGGTGGCAGGCGAGGAGTGGGCGGAGTGAGCCTGGTAACTGCAGGGCTGATGAGAAATGGGAACGGGTGTGTAGCTGGGGTTGGTGTGGACAACTTGAGGATGGCAGGTAAGGGAAGTATGGTGTGTGTGTGTGTGTATGTATGTACATATGTATATATTTTTTTTTTGTAAATGCTGCCTTTGTAAAATAGTACATTATTATGTCTATGCCCATCCCAAATTCACATTTTATTTATTTATTGTTTCTGTAAAAGTGTCATTTGGTGACCAAATGATATGTTTTCTGCAGCCATGTCAGCTGACCACATGGCTGCCATACAGTGTCCTTTCAATTTGCCTTTGTTTCATTTGGCTTAGCTACACAATAGATAAAGTTAATCAAACGAAGAATAGAATAATAAAATAAAAACCTATATAGGTGAGACGACATGAACCCTGAGGAGGTTATAGAAATCTCTCCACCTAAAGCAAACTAAAGAGAAATCTAAGACAAACAACAATGCTGGGAATTTAAGGGGAAAAAAAACAATAGCGATGAAAATGGTGCAAAAAGCAAAAACTACACACATACACACATACACACTCACACACACGCATATCTAGATAGTTTATCTTAATATTATATACACACACATATATATATATATATATATATATATATATATATATATATATATATATATATATATATATATATATATATATACGTTATTAATATTAATCCACGTACGGAAATTCATCCTCTGCATTTAACCCATCCTATTGTATAGGAGCAGTGGGCAGCTGCAGCACCCAGGGATCAACTCCGGTTCTTCTTTCCATTGCCTTGCTCAGGGGCACAGACAGGAGTATTAACCCTAACATACATGTCTTTTTGATGATGGGAGAAAACCGAAGCACCCGGAGGAAACTCGCGCAGACACGGGGAGAACATGCAAAACTCCACACAGACAGGACCTGGGACGGCCTGGGGTTCAAACCCAGGACCTTCTTGCTGTGAGGCAGCAGTGCTAATCACTGGGCCACCGTGCCGCCCAAAATAAAATAAATGAAACATAATGAGTAAATCCTGTTGGTTGTATTTTAAAGAAGTGGAACGCCCTGAATGAAAACCTGTTTTCTCCCTCACTGGTCTGAGAAAGGCCGAGAGATAGACGGGGTCCCGGGGTGCCCTGTCATGCCCACTTGCCCAATTAGAAAGGAAATCACCCCACAGGGAAATTCAGCAGAATCAGCATACGATTGGTAGACACTTGATGACATTTTTTTTTATTTTTATGAAAGCCTTGGGTGTCTGCGGGAGGCAGGCCAGCATGAAATGGTAATATTAGTTAATGGAGTTATGTTCTCAATTCCCCCCCCCCCCCATTCCCACACACACTGCCAGGTAAACAATTTTTCGACACTGTGCAGTTTTAGAGGTGACAATGATCCATTGTATCTTGCTTCTATATTTAATGGGATATCGGACAAGGATGGCTTGTCATGATTGGTTTGGGTGTGAGGGTGTGAGGGTGGGTGGGTGGGTGGGTGGGGGGGTTATTGGCATGCTGTTCCAAGGACTG
The DNA here is from genome assembly GCF_029633865.1 of Lampris incognitus. Lineage (NCBI taxonomy): Eukaryota > Metazoa > Chordata > Actinopteri > Lampriformes > Lampridae > Lampris > Lampris incognitus. The sequence continues at coordinate 11,710,351 of NC_079216.1, read as the reverse complement.
AGTTGCAGCTGGGAGGGGTGTGTATGTGTGTGTGTGTGTTGGGGGGGGGCACCATTTTGCCGAGGTATGAATATTTTATCCCATGAACTCATTAGATGGCTCCCCCTTTGGGGAGTGAGCAAGCTTGTTTTGCGCCAGATTATTTGCGTGATGAATTATACATCTTTGAGATGCAACAATATGAAAACACAGCCCACAGATACTGCAGACAAGGGGCAGAGCGTTGGGGTTGGACGCTGGGTTGGCGAAGGTGACTGGTGGGGGTGGCATTTTCACAAGCGGACTACAGTAATCTTTAAAATCGAGACGCATCATACATTTCGCCATCGGGCTTACAGCAGTGTAGACGAGCCAATCAGAGCCAACTTCCCTGTGAAAGACATCTGAAACTACTCTTCTAGCAGGCGATGACTTGGGTGGCCATCAAACAATTAGGGACCTGAACATGTTTCCCTCTCAAGTGTGTGTGTGTTTGCCTTTTTCTGGGTCAACCTATTAAGATGCCTCTTGATTTCTGAGTCCAAGGCCAAAAATGACACACCCAAAGTAAAATGGCTGCTGCACTTGAACACTTCTGAATAGTTGCATAACCATGGCCTCTCCAGAAGGGCAGCCATTGTTCCTGAACTGTAAGATTTAAGCTAAGTATTACTGAAATGGAGTTGTAGAAGCTTGAAACACAGTGTAAACTTTAAACACAAATCATTATTTGACTGAAATAACTTAACTTTGGGTTTTCTCAGTTCAGCCAACGACTCGGTGGAGCTACAGCCATAAGTCCTACCAGTTGCTTCTTCAAATGTGGTTATAGTTAGGCATTTTACATTGTTTTTACGATGGATATGCATAAGTAGCTCTCCAAAATGCTGAGTTGGAGTCTCCAAATGGTCACTTTGTACCAAATGTCTGTAAATGTTCTCATTCATCCAGGTCATGGTTATCCAAAGGAGCTGAATCAAGTGCAACTGATATATATATATATACCAATACCAATATACCAAGTCCAGTTGCACTTGATTCAACTCCTTTGGATTTGTACCAAATGTTGTTGTGGGTTTTTTGGTGTGTGCAAGACAACACAGAATTTCTGTACCTTGAAGTAGCAACTGAGAGCTACATTTGACACTTACATCATTTTGATTATAACAAGTTTGACTTCTGCAGGACTTACGCCCATAACACACACACAGGACCCAATCCATGACAACTGCATGAGGTTCTGAGATTATTTTAGATAAGTTCTAACACATTTAGACTATTTATATCTATTTATAAGAGCACAGTATGTTATTAACAGCAGAACAATGCATGCTGGGACAAAAGTGTTGTTATTCACTTATCATGTATGTTTCAATGTAACAGAAACATTAGCACTGACTGGGGCGGCATGGCTCAGGCGGTAGAGCGGGTCTTCTAGTAATCAGAAGGTCACTGGGTCGACCCCCGGTTCCTGCAGAGAGCGTGTCAAAGCGTCCTTGAGCAAGACACTGAAGCCCTAACTGCTCCTGATGAGCAGGTTGGCGCCTTGCATGGCAGCCTCCACCATCAGTGTATAAATGATGGTGTTAATGGGTGAATGTGAAGTATCCGCTGCAAAGCACTTTGAGTGGACGGTAGACTAGAAAAGTGCTGTATTAATGCAGTTCATTTACCATTTACTGACTAAAACTATGTCTACATACACAAGCCTGGCTAATCTGGGGTCATGGAGCACTGTTGTCCCCCCCCCCCCCGCCCCGTTATGCTGAACCTATTCCCCGTCACTGTGGAGAGAGGCAGTCAATGTGGCAGCAAAAAGGCCAGATATCGGAGAAACTATCCCGTGATGGAAAAGGACACAAAGGCCTGGATGCATCCATCAGCACTGCGTTTGCTGAATATGTGTCGTGTGACAGGAAAGCTTAGCAAGATGCTAAAATCCTACACTGCTTTTCATATTCCAGCTATATTCATTAAAAATGTTTATCACATGAAAATAAAAAGAAATAAATCATTCCAATGAAGCGAAAAAAGATTTATATCAGCTTAGTTTCTATTTTCATGTATTTAGTTTTTACTCATATGAATTTTACTTTTATATTTATTTTCTTAACATTTTTTCTACGTTTCAAAGTTAATGTGAGCAATACGCCGAGTGAAATTCCCAGTAGCGTGAAAACTTACTCGACAATAAAACTGGCAAAGATTCAGATTCTGATCCTGACACTCTAAATAAAAGCGACAGCTGGATAACATCTTGAGTGAATGTGTTGCAAAGGGCATGACAACAGATTGTCAGTTTGATGGAAAAGTCCCCAAGTATCAACTTGCATTTCTCTTTTTTCCTCCACAGACTCTGCCTTTTAAAGTCAAAGGGGTTCCTGAAAATGTGGGGTCGTCTCCAATCTCCCTCAGCTCTAGTGGGCTCTATTAGGGACATGACAGGGCTGAGAATGGGCTTGAGGCCCCGTGGCCTCGGAGCAATCACAGCGGCCATTTCACACCCTACTGATCCCCTCATCTCCTGGAAAGGAGGCTTGGGGTGGCCCAGAGATCCCTGATGAAGTTCTGACCTCACTCTCTCTCTCTGCGTGCAGATGCTTTCCAGAGACCAACCTTTACCCGGCTCTCTGAAAACCTCTTCAAAGTTGGGAGTGTTGATCAAAATAGCCAAGGGATGATTGCTGAGTTTTGTTCCAAAGTGAGAAATGTATAATTTGGAAAAGGTATCACCTTCTTCTTTAAGTGGTAGCACAAAACTGTTAAATGCTTTGTGTATGGATGGTTTCAAGAGACCAAGACTAACTCCCAGCTCTCTGAAAACCTTTTTATCTTTGAAGTGGAAGTGTCAAGAGTTAGTCAAGAGATAATTACCAAGTTTTACTCCAGAACTGATGAAGTCTGGGTGGTGTGGCGGTCTATTCTGTTGCCTACCAACACGGGGATCGCCGGTTCGAATCCCGGTGTTACCTCCGGCTTGGTCCGGCATCCCTACAGACACAATTGGCCGTGTCTGTGGGTGGGAAGCCGGATGTGGTTTGTGTCCTGGTTGCTGCACTAGCGCCTCCTCTGGTTGGTCAGGGCACCTGTTTGGGGGGGGGGAACTGGGGGAATAGGATGATCCTCCCACGTGCTACGTCCCCCTGGCGAAACTCCTCACTATCAGGTGAAAAGAAGCAGCAGGCACCTCCACATGTATCGGAGGAGGCATGTGGTAGTCTGCAGCCCTCCCCGGATCGGCAGAGGGGGTGGAGCAGTGACTGGGGCGGCTCGGAAGAGCGGGGTAATCGGACGGGTACAATTGGGGAGAAAAGGGGGGGGGATAATTGCTGAAGTCCGTCCATCCATTATCCAAACCACTTACCTTGCTCTCAGGGTTGCAGGGATGCTGCAGCCTGTCCCAACCGTCATTGGGCGGCAGGCAGGGAGACACCCTGGACAGGCCGCCAGGCCATCACAGGGATGCTGAAGTCCGTGTCAGTTATAAAAGCGGAACCCTCTAAATTTAGTGATTGAACAACACAAGTTCTGGTCCTTGACAAAGGTTAGTAGGTTACTTTACTCCTTTATTGACAAACTGATAAGACATTCACAGGTTGGATCCCCTAAACACTGAAAATATCTAATGGCTGAACTTACAGAGGAGCAATTGAAATTTTGCACATTATCTCTATGTAATAGGGATAACTCTCCAATAGCAGCCATAATATTGTGCGGTCTTCTGTGTGTCTCCCAAACACCAAAATTGTGTTTGCCGTTAACATCACTGGTGGATAATCCGTGAATGTAAAAACTTGCATGAGTGCTGTATGTAACACTGTTATCCACATTTTCTTCTCCAGTCTTATGTACTATGGGTATTCGCATTTTCTTCTTCATAGAGTGCAGCCTACTAGCAAAGAAGAGATACATTTTCAAATTCAGGGACTGCCTTCCACTGAAACAATTTCAGTGGTGTTTCAGAGACACACATTAGACGGCTCAGTATTATGACTGCTGATGGAGGGTTATCCCTATAACATACACTACATGGCCAAAAGTATGTGGACACCAGAACATCCTGCCCAAAAGAATCAATATGGAGCTGCGATAACAGCCTCCACTCTTCTGGGAAAGCTTTCCACTAGATTTTGGAACATGGCTGCAGGGATTCACTCCCATTCAGCCACAAGAGCATTTGCGAGGTCGGGCACTGATGTTGGGGAGAAAGCCTGCCTCACAGTCGGTGTTTCAATTCATCCCGGAGGTGTTGGATGGGTTTGAGGTCAGAGCTCTGTCTAGGCCAGTCAAGTTCTTTCACACAAAACTGGGCAAATCATGTCTTTATGGACTTCACTTTGTGCACGGGGGTATTGTCATGCAGAAACAGGAAAGGGCCTTCCCCAAACTGCTGCCACAAAGTTGGAAGCACACAATTCTCTAGAATGTCATTGTAAGCTGTAGCATTAAGATTTCCCATGAAAAACAACCCCAGACCAATATTCCTCCTCCACCAAACTCTACAGTTGGCACTATGCATTCAGGCAGGTAGTGTTCTCCTGGCATCCACCAAAGCCAGATTGCTCCGTCAGACCGCCAGATAGTGAATCTCGTCTTCCCTCTCTCGCCCTGTCACTGAAACGCTCATTCATGCATTCATATCCTCCCTACTCAACTGCAGCGACTCCCTCATCCATGGTATCAGCTCCTGCTCCCTACATCAACTGCAGATTGCTCAGCACAGCATCACCTCCAAAATTATCCTGCTCGCCTATGAACCACTGCCATCACTCGGCCCCTTCCTATCTGAATGATCTGCTTCTCCCTTACCAAACCCACCCATTTTCCAGTCCTGCCTAAAAAAAAACAAACACATATGTTCACGCTGGCCTACCCATAACCTCCGTTATCCACTTTGTGCTTCTGTTTGCCGTTTGTTTTGCTTATATTTGCCCCTGTTCCTTGTCCCTAGTTTTCCCACTGTGGAAGTACATTTTTTTCCACCTTCTTTGATATCAAGGGTCTAACCTCCAGGCCTGAAACCTGAGTACCTCGCAAAATCTGGGTACCCCACCTGATTTGAGCTACATTGACTTTGAATGATAATTACTTCATGGAGTCAGTCTCGCAGACTCAAAACCTATGAGACAGCCACGCTTCTGTATCAGGCCAAACCCTCCTGTCATATGTTGATCTATTTACCTCACTTCACCCTACTATCAGAGCCAATAAATGTGTCTCACTATTCATACCCAGTAAAATCATGGGACACGTATCCTGCCTTATATCAAATAACCACCATAAGATTTGTATATACAATAAATGCCCCAGGCGGCACGGTGGCTCAGTGGTTAGCACGGTCGCCTCACAACAAGAAGGTCCTGGGTTCGAACCCCAGGGTTGTCCAACCTTGGAGATCATCCTAGGTCATCCTTTGTGTGGAGTTTGCATGTTCTCCCTGTGTCTGCATGGGTTTCCTGCGGGTGCTCCAGTTTCCTCCCACAGTCCAAAGACATGCAGGTCAGGTAAATCGGCCATACTAAGTTGTCTCTAGGTGTGACTGTGTCGGCCCTGTGAGGGACTGGCGGCCTGTTCAGGGTGTCTCCCCGCCTGCTGCCCAATGACTGCTGGGCTAGGCTACAGCATTCTGCGACACCAACTGGGATAAGCAGCTTGGATGATGAATGGATGGATGAATGCCCCCTTTTACTTAGGGAGTCAGTCTGTCAAAACCACAGACTATGGTACTGGTCTCCTCTCACGCCATTGCAAGAGTAAAGCTACTTAATTTTCACTCCGAGTGACGTTTCTGAGAGATTAATTTTTTATCAAAAATGTCATCCACACCATAAAATGACTGGGTTTTGAGAAAAACTCTAATTAATGTCCTCTTCTTACCTCTCCATTGTGTGCTTCACCTACACTTTAAGCTTAAAGGTTGCACCTGTAGAGACATCACAGTCTAACTGCTGGTCTCAACAGTAATAGAGTAAAGGAAAGCCTGGTTGCTGGCTTGAAAGTTGAGTTGGATGAATTGGAGACTCTAAATTTCCCATGGGTACGAATGGGGGTGTGAGTGATCAAGTGTCTCTGTGTGTTGGTCCTGTGATGAACTGACAACACTGTCCGGGGTGCCTCGGTGCCTTCCACTCAGTACACTACATGCTGGAATAGGCTCCAGCTCCCATTGCATGGCTGTATTCCCACATCTGGTCAGTTCTGATCTCAGCATGTAACTCCTACACAAATGCTCATGAGTCTAAATGTGAGTCTGGTGGACTGTGATGTCTAGTAGACTTGCGTTCTTTTGCTTCAGTATCATGCTGCGCAGTATGGTAGTGTTTCGAGTGACTTATCAACACCAGGAAACCATAATACCATCAACCACTGGGTGGAACCTTTAATGCATGATAAGTGGTACAAACATGTTCACATGCATTAATTGAAACATAATTAATAATTACTGTGTTATGTCCTTGTGTATAACTGAGCAATGCATCTGGTCAAATACCTGGTATGCCAAAGTATATTTGGCATCAATATTCTCTTAAAAATGGGATTCTGGTTTAATCCTCTGTGAGCTGTTATTATTTACAAGGAAATTCCAAAACTGACATCCCAGTGGTTGGGCGAGATTTCAGCAAGAGTTCAGGAATCAGGAACGATCTATTGTCATTTCTTACACGTACCTGCGTACACAAAGAAACAAAATTTCGTTGCTCCCAGCCCACAGCAGTGCATCACAAAAGACAAAAACACATCCAAAATTTCCAAAAAACAACACCGCCAAAAACATACAAAAACAGAGAGAAGCAAAAAAAAAAAAAAGAGGTCAACAACACAGTCCATTCAGTGCCACACAGTCCAAAAAATTCCCCTGCCCAGAGAACGAACGCCAGCCAGGATGACTGTCAGAACTGCCGGTCTGCATGAGCTAGCAGTTAGCTTAGCCTGTGCCGCTTGCGTGTCCTGCCAGACCGCCCCTCGGAGTTTCCTCTTCAGGCACAGCTCCAGGCAGGGCCGTGGTCCCTGGGTCCACCGGACGCAGCAGACCAGGCTCCCTCAGCCGATCCAATGACAGCTCTCCCAGCCAGACACCTTCGACACACCTCCCCTCACTCCACACGACACAAACGCAGACAAATACACTGTACAGTCCACACTAGTTGAGGCCTATTCAGTATACCATATATATTTTTTCTTTCTTTTTTTTTTTCCCATGGTGATGGTGGTCGTGTGGTTTGCGTCCTGGGCTATTCCGGTGGCATCTGGACACTGTTTGGCATCCTGTGCATCACATTCTTCATAAAATTTACAATTCCATTATAATTCTGTTATCCTCTTTCAATACTGTATTCTGTAAATGGTGTACACACAACATCCATTGCACATTGTCCATCTTGGGAGAGAGACCCCTCCTCTGTTGCTCTCCCTGAGGTTTCTTCCTATTTTTTCTGCCCTTTACAGGGTTTTTGTTTTTCTTCAGGGACTTGTTCTTTATCTGATGCGAGGGTCTAAGGACAGAATGTTGTGTTGCTGTAAAGCCCCTTGTGGCAAATTTGTAATTTGTGATATGGGGCTATACAAATAAACTTGACTTGACTATACTGGCAGTTAGTAGTTACTGACTATTATCAGCTTGGCTTTCAAACTGCTATGTTGCCATGACTCGGCCACAAATCTACCCAAATTATTTCTTCTCCCCCCCACCACCCGAAAAAAAACAAAACAAAAAAAACAAGATGCCAGCACTGTGAACCTGCCGGGTCTCACAGAGGAGAATAATTTCATTCAATCAAAATTTAATAAACTCTAATTCAATCACATTTTTTTCCCCCATCAAGAATGAGGCAAGAGACTATTGTTGCTGGGATAATATGTTTGACGTGTCTTGAGGAAATGGGTCCCTCAGTGCGCACACGAAATTCAAATCATGTTTCATTAATCATCGATGTGACGAATTTGAGTACAATTAAATTCTGGGTTAAAAAAAACCCTCCCTGGCGCTCACATCTCCTGGAAACATTCAAATTTTAGAGGCAACAAACAACGCCACGAGTTATAACGCTAGCCCTATCTGTGTGTGTGTGTGTGTGTGTATTGCTGCACAAATCCAATGGCGCCCCCAAGGGTGGGCACCATGCTAAAACTACTGGCCACCCCAACTAACAAGCCCCAGTCATTCTAATCTCTCTCTTTTTTGGGGGGGGGGTTCCCCCCTTTTCTCCCAATTGTACTTGGCCAATTACCCCACTCTTGCAAGCCGCTGCTCTACCCCCTCTACCAATCAAAGTGGAATTTGATCAGCTAATTAATGATTCCTTGGCTGATCGCATGTGAATATCATAAGCTGATTGATCTGATAGTCACATGAGATCAGCCGAGGAATTACACAGTATGATATTTATTACACACTATAATATAGTGTCTTTACCTTTGTAGTAACTTGAGTGCCCTTAAATTCCTCTATGCTGTATAGCCTATTTAGTGTGCCTCCCACTGGCCCCATCTGCCCCCACGATAAATATTTTCTGCAGGCACCACTGCACAAATGTGTTTGTATGTACTCACCGTTTTTCACAATCACTTACACAGGGGAAGTTGTTGCATGAATAGTACTTGATAGCTTCAGTATCTGGAGTGCACACATTTTCCACCGGTTGGCTGACACAGCAATTAAACCCCCCTACACTGTTAGTGCCATGCTATGCAGGGGATGAAAGCCTTATGCCAGGCACTGCTTATTCTGGGCTGCAACCATTAGGAGGCTGGGTGCAGCACAGAAGCCACAATAGTAAATAATCATTCAAGAATATACTTCAGAACTAGCTTAATATCTGTATGTCGTCTATCATTCATGCCACCAGATACACAACCAGGTGGTTTATAGACTGGGAGGACTTCTCACCCTTGGAGAAGCTTATTGTTCTTGCTAGCAGCAATGGTACCCATATAAGGTGTATGAGCCAGAATCAGAATCACATATATATTTTTTCATGCATATTCAACAGTGTTTATATATATATATATATATATATAAAGACAGATGGACTAAGGACCCCATCACTTCACATTCAGTGCAAAGGGACACAGGACATACAGCAAGCAGACAGACACAGACTGCGGAAATAAGCGATACCAAGCGCTCTGCAAACATACATAACATTTTTTAGCTGTGGTGTGTGCGCTGGACTTTGCAGGTTGTTGGTTCAGTAATACGGTTTTAATCCGTTTCCATCTTCGATCTCTTTGCTGCTGTGTCAACTTATTTTCTCCTTGTACTGTCCAACTCCCCCCTTTCCTCCTTTATTCCAATGTTCTGTCAGAGCCAGTGCAGCAAGGGGTTGTTGTTTTTCCATTAATTTAGTCTCTAGTGTCAAGTAAAGAGAAGGGTACTTTTAGATCAATATTTTAGGTGAAATGAAATGCACACTTTATATAAAATAGCCATGGCCCATGGGGCATCCAGGTAGCGGTCTATTTCGTTGCCTACCAACACGGGGGATCACCGGTTCAAATACGTGTGTTACCTCTGGCTTGGTCGGGTGTCCCTACAGACACAATCAGCCATGTCTTAAGGTGGGAAGCCGAATGTGGGTATGTGTCCTGGTCACTGCACTAGCGCCTCCTCTGGTCGGTTGGGGCGCCTGTTCAGCGGTAAGGGGGAACTGGGGAGAATAGCGTGATCCTCCCACGCGCTACGTCCCCCTGGTGAAACTCCTCACTGCCAGGTGAAACGAAGCGGCTGGCGACTCCACATGTACCGGAGGAGGCATGTGGTAGTGTGCAGCCCTCCCCGGATTGGCAGAGGGGGTGGAGCAGCAACCAGGATGGCTCGGAAGAGTGGGGTAACAGGCCGGATACAATTGGGGGGAAAAAGGGGGGGGGGAATTAAAAAAAAAAAGATAGCCATGGCCCGTCAGACATGGCACCAGTGAGGCAGCAGATCACCTGGAAAAAAACTAAAACTCATGAAAGACCCGGAAAAGTCTCAGATTGTCACATATCACCACCCTCTTGATCGGCAATTGACATGAACAATGAAGTGAGAGTTGCATTTGTTTCTGGGGCCCTGTGATCAACTAGCGGCCTGTCCAGGGTGTCTCCCCGCCTTAAACCCAGTGCATGCTGGGATGGATCCCCATCCCCTGTAACATGGAAAGTGAATGAAAAGCATAAGTAAAATCACCATGAAGTGTCACACTAAAACAGCTGACTCACTTCGTCTTGGACTTGGACTAAAACTAAAACCGTGAGTCATGTTATCTGTGTCTTTGTAAATTGAGAGATCCATCCATCCATCCATCCATTATCCAAGACACTTATCTTGCTCTCAGGGATGCTAGAGCTTATCCCAGCAGTCATTGGGCAGTAGGCGGGGTGACAACCTGGACAGGCCACCAGGCCATCACAGGGCCCGCCCACTCACCCACCCACCCACCCACACACACACACACACACACACACACACCTAGGGACAATTTAGTACGGCCGATTCACCTGACCTACATGTCTTTGGACTGTGGGAGGAAACCGGAGCCCCCGGAGGAAACCCACGCAGACACGGGGAGAACATACAAACTCCACACAGAGGACGACCCAGGACGACCCCCAACGTTGGACTACCCCGGGGCTCGAACCCAGGACCTTCTTGCTGTGAGGTGACCGCGCTAACCACTGTGCCACTAAATTGAGAGATATAGTGGGGGGGGGATTTTTTTTGGGGGGGGGTTGGATAGCAGTTACAACCTACGACTAATAACTATTCAGGCCAACAATCAAAGTGTCAAAGAAATACTACAAAGTGAAAGTACTGCACATTTTTACCTCAGGTGAACCCGTTTCTCAATCAATCGAAGAATAAGCTGGAGAACGTGGGCGCCACAGGAGATTTACATAGCAGAGTAAGAGACTGCATACAACCGGGAGGAAAAGGGGGAGAAATGGAGCAAACGAGGGAGTGCTTGTAGGGAGAGAGGAGGGTGAAGGAGACTGAAGGCACGTCTACACTATATGTTCATGCATGTGTTTGTGCATGAAAGAGAAGGTGTGTGTGTGTGTGTGTGTGTGTCTGTCTGTCTGTGTGAGAGAGCGAGGGGGGAGAGTTGAAAAATGTTTGTGTGTGTGTGAGGAGAGAGAGAGAGAGAGAGAGAGAGAGCTGAAAAAAAGAGTGAAAAACAAAAAGTGAGAGAAGAAAAGGAAGAGGTCAGTGAAACGACTGAAGCCCATTTCCCCAGTTAGTGAAACAGATCACCTCATCACTGGTAATTCCTCGTCAGGGCTAACATTTGCTCTGGCCCGCTGCCATTTAGAGGGCTGGTATTGTTGGAGCCTCTGCTCCAATCCTATACAGTCCAGAAATAGCCACAAGCCTCACCAAACAGTCAAATCAAAAACAAAAGATTTTTTTTTCTTCTTCTCTGCTTGCCATTATTACGTCCTTGTCGCGCTCCATCCCTTCCCTGTTCTGATTCGGTTAACCTTTCTCTGAGGGCAGCGGCACGGGGTCCTGCTCAACAGATTAGCCACTGACGCATTTATCAAGCGATGACAAATGAGCTGTCCTTCCAGATGCCTGATTACTTGACCTTTATTCCACACAAGCCAAGGGGGCCCTGACAGAGCTAAGTGGTGCCAGTCTCATATAAGAAGCCCGCTCATGGGGGAAATGCCTGTTTTGGAGATGTCTATTGTGATGCAGTGCCACACCGGCAATCTGAAGTCAAATTAAGCAAGAAGTGATTAAGATTGCCCGCCGTTCAGCTTAGTCAATTGAAGAGCACGCCTTCCCCAGAAACAGGTAGGGGCCCCAGCAGATCACATCCTATTTGAGCTAGACGAGGGTGAAACGTATTGCACATTTACGGCCCAGGGGAGTAAATTGTGCATTTGGTAGCCCCTCTGATTGGAGATCATTACAAGAGCAAGATGGTGTTGGGTCCCCGAATGAGGCGTTCACCTTTATTTCATCGGTTTTCGGCTCAGCTCTACTTTTGTCTGGGGCCACACTGTCATTTGTTGCTGTAATAGCTTGTTTTTTTTCCCTCTGTTACCTCCCTTTTTCTTGAAACGGGGAATGGGACGCAGGGCTATTAAAGGCATCCCGGACAACACGACAAACAGCAGCGCCCACTGATGAAGAATGAGAGGCCTATTTCATTAAAATATGCCGGTGTCCAAACTCTGCTCCACACACAGCAGCCAAGCCCCAGTACATACTCGTCTATCAGTCTTTCTCTGACTAAGACTGAATGTCATGTCAGACCACATGCAGTCATTCAGTCTCACACTTGTAACAGTGTTTGCCCTCATTAGCAACGGCACATTTTAAACAAATGACAAATCTGGCACCCCATAGAATTGGTTATGCATTTGTTTTGTTTTGTTTCTTCATTTACTTTGCCAAACAAGTTGTAGAAGAGTAATCAAAAATGAGCTGTCGAAACTATTTTTGAAAATACATCCTTTTATTTTACCTTTATTGTAATTTTATTGAAAATAACAGCAGTTTGGTTCAGTAGTTGAGATAAATGTACTACTTGTAGCTATGACAACTCAAAAAGCCAAAATGTAGTTTCATCACAAGTGGCTGGCTGCTGTGCAACCGAGTAACAACGTTACATTCTAAGCAATAATTTGGAAACAATGTCACAAGCATGTAAGAGTAGCAACATTTAGATTAAAACTTTGAAGCAATACAAATTATCAAAATACACAATAAGCAACATGATATTGCTAAATTAAACAACATGAGTAAATACTGCTGGCTTGCTGCTTTTTAACTTTAGAATAATTTCTGCTTGTATGTTAATGTGGACCCTCCAGCCTCATGGTGCTGTTAACATGTGTGCTGCAGGACATGCATTAGCGTTAGCATTAAATAAGCTTGCTCTCCCTATGTGCGATGTTCAAGTCAAGCCGTCTGGATAGTTAATTGGATGTTTTGAAATGTAGCTACTGCAGACAGGGACACTTGACGGCAGCTGTTGAAACAAGCTATTGATAAAATCTTCTGTTATAAGCAGAATAACAGAGAAGAGGTGATTGCAGCTCCTGTGAGGCTAAAATAAAACACGGCTCTCAGCCAATCGGATCGCTTGATCACAAACAACTGTTGTGTGAAGGATGTTCTTCGACACACAAATAGATTTTAGAGACAGCATCACATATTGGGCGATTCTGCAGCCCAGACAAGGGCAAGGGCACACGGCCAGCAAGGTGTCGGTGCTATGGCAAGTGATTCCCTATTCAGGGGTTCCCAAACATTTTTATGCCAAGGTCCCCAAATAGCATTAGCTTTTGGCCGGCCCCCCCCCCTTTTTGCAAGATGTCTTTAAAAACCCATTAAAAATACAATGGCAAATGTGAAAAATAAACAACCTCCTTACTTTTAATAGTGCAGTAATAGCCATCATCCATCCATTATCTAAACCGCTTATCCTGCTTGCTGGGTCGCAGGGATGCTGGAGCCTATCCCAGCAGTCATTGGGCAGCAGGCAGGGAGACACCCTGGACAGGCCAGCAGGCCATCACAGGGCCAGTGCAATAATAATTACACGTATATTTCAAAACTTTAATCATTCCATTAGATTCGATATTTCTGTTTTCCATTATACACATTGTCAGTTTAGTTTAACAATATTCAACAACATTGTGTGTGTGCGTTCGTGTGTGTGCGCACGCGCATTTGTATCTGGGAGTGAGAGAGAGAGCATGCTAGTGGAAGGGGTGGGCATATATATAAAACATAATATATAACAGTTATAATATTATAAATTGTATTTTAGAATAAAATATAATAATTCAATTTTTTTTAGCATTTTCTCTCATCTTCCCTCCAATTTACTAAGGCTCCTCTGGCGCCCCCTGGCGGCCCCAATTTGAAAATCACTGCTCTGTATATAAGAATTGTGAATGGCCCTATGTGCTTGAATCTGGCGTGGATGTGTTTTTTTCCCTTGTGCCTCCACCCACTGATGGCTGCCTGTCTGTTATGCACTGTTTTTTGCTATGTCTAGATAAACGGCATTGGTGACACCAGCCCCTGATAAACTGTACAGCAATGGAATGCTGTTAGCTGATCCCCAGCTTAGCTAAAGTAGCCTACTTATTTCCCCGCAGAATTCAAAATATGCTCATAAGTCATGAGCACTTAACAGTTCTGTCCTTTGGATAGAATTTGCTTGTAAAAGCTAACGCTTGGAGGCGGCACGGTGGTGCACTGGTTAGCACGGTCGCCTCACCGCAAGAAGGTCCTGGGTTGGAGCCCAGGTGTAGTCCAACCTTGGGGGTCGTCCTGGGTCGTCCTATGTGTGGAGTTTGCATGTTCTCTCTGGGTCTTCATGGATTTCCTCTGGGTGCTCCGGTTTCCTTTCACAGTCCAAAGACAAGTAGGTCAGGTGAATCGGCCGTACTAAATTGTCCCTAGGTGTGTGTGTGTGTGTGTGTATCCCTTCGGCCTTCCGCTGTCCAACTTCCCTCTCCCTCCACCACAACCACCAAGGTCGCTATCGTGGCGGGTGTGGCGACTGACACCGATGACTGTTTTCGTCGAAAGCCGACAATCTATGATGGAGGATGCTTCAATGGTCAACCTGAAATCCTTGAGATTGGCGGTTCCATCTCCAGGTTCGTTAAGCTCTCCGATAGCATAACTTACTGTTTCTCTGGATGTAAAGTTTCCTATGTTTCTCTATACACATTCCAGTCATACTTGATTGCCATCCAACTGTCCACACTGTTATCGTGGACGTTGGAACCAATGACGTCATGCCAAGGCAATCATTAAAGCCATAGTCTGACTCTGAATCCCTCACTCTAACTTTAGAGAGCCCGGGCAAAAACTGTACCCTTTCTGGCCCCATTCCATCCTTAGGTGAGGGCTCAGAGTGCTTTAGCCGTCTTTTCAGTCTGTTCTGCTGGTCATTTCTGCACTGCTCCAGGCCATGGTACCATTAACAACTTTGACTCATGCTGGCATGGGAGGGACCTTTGCAAAAAAGACGGTAGGTGTGTGTGTGTGTGTGCATGCGTGTGTGTCGGCCCTTTGATGTACTGGAGGCCTGTCTAGGGTGTCTCCCCGCCTGCCGCCCAATGACTGCTGGGAAAGGCTCCAGCATCTCCATGACCCTGAGCAGGATAAGCGGTTTGGGTAATGGATGGATGGATGCCTTACGTGACTTGTGCTGGGCTCCGGTGGATATTTTTCACTATTCTCTGCCCCAGGAACAACAATGAAACACGTTTTTTTTGTACATGTTACTTCTATTGATTATTAAAAACATTTACTGGAAAAGTAGTGAGAGTGACGAATAAGAAACAATGCTCAAGCTTGATCTGAGGCTGTAGGGGCTCATATGTGGCTCCATAGGAAGGGGACTGAACCCCTCGACTTCCTGAACACATGATCGTGATGAGTTCTTGTGTAACAATCACAGATGAATAGACTCGCTAGCCCTTGGCTAACGGGTCGGACCCTTTAGTTGACTGGTTAGCGCAGTCATCCGAGTTCGCATCCCCGCTGCGGCGGATTCCCGGATGCCCCTGAATTCACTACATTTGGTAGCGAATTTAGGGGGCAGCCCAGGAACCGCTGCTGCCGGGACGCGAACTCAGGTCTCTCGCACCACTGGCGACTACGTTAACCAGTCGACTAAAGGGTCTGACCCATTAGCCAACCGGCTAGCGAGTCTACTCTTTCACGCTTGTTACACAACCCCCCTCCTTAGGGAAGCGCGTCCCCGTGCTTCAGCATATCAGCTTCCTCACGCCTCACTTAATTCCGGTGGCCTCACGGTCTCACCATCCCACTTCTGACACCAATGTAGTGAATTCCGGGGGCAGCCGGCAACCGCCGCAGACAGGACGCGATCCCGGGTCTCCCGCACCACGGGCGACTACGTCTATCAGTCGACTAAAGGGTCCGACCCGTTAGCCAAGGGCTAGCGAGTCTAGTTTTCCGTGATTGTTACACTACCCACCCCCCTCCTTCGGGAAGCGCGTCCCTGCGCTTCAGCATACCAGCTCCCTCACCCCTTTGGGCGCACGCGCTTCCGATGGCCTCACGGTCTCACCATCCCACTCCTGACACCAATGCAGCAAATTCAGGGGGCAGCCAGGAATCCACCAAAGCCGGGACACGAACCCGGGCGACTGCGCTAACGAGTTGACTAAATGGTCTGACCCATTAGCCAACTGGCTAGCGAGTCTATTCATTCACGCTTGTTACACTACCTCCCGCCCCCCTTCCAGAAGTGCGGGAAGCCGAAGGAGGGGATACACTTGGATCATAAATTCACACTAGAAACTTCACACTGGATTTATTTCATGATGCTGACCATATTTTGAAACAAGGTACATCCGTCTTCTTGCGGTGTCAGGTTGTTCAGAAGCAAACAAAAATACCTCAAACACTTGGAAATGTTTTGGCTTAGTTTAAAAAGAAATGGATCTCAAGATTCAGCGCTGAATTATATGACTCTTTAAAATGAGTATTTCTTCACAATTTTGCACAGTCTTTTCAACATCTTATCATTTCACCTGATGTCACCCACCTTGTTTTTCCCCGGGAAACACATGTGGCAACACAAACATCCCTCAAAATGCCCCAAACACAAATTACAATGTATTGCCCTCTGAGTCTAACAATCTCTGAATAGGTTGTTCCAATTATCAAGTCGTGCTCAGTTTTTTTTGCTCTTTAAAGACTCATCTCTGTGCACCTTATTTCCTCAGTTGAACTGTTAATTATCCATCCATCCATCCATTATCCAAACTGCTTATCCTGCTCTCAGGGTCACGGGAATGGTGGAGCATATCTAGGCAGTCATTGGGTGGCAGGTGGGGAGACACCCTAGACAGGCCGCCAGGCCATCACAGAGCCGACACACACGCATGCACACATGCGCACACACACACACACACACACACACACACACACACACACACACACACACACACACACACACACACACACACACACACATTCACACCTAGGGACGATTTAGTACAGCCGATTCACCTGACCTACATGTCTTTGGACTGTGGGAGGAAACCGGAGCCCCCGTAGGAAACCCACGCAGACATGGGGAGAACATGCAAACTCCACAAAGAGGATGACCCAGGACGATCCCCAAGGTTGGACTACCCCAAGGTTCAAACCCAGGACCTTCTTGCTGTGAGGTGACCACACTAACCACTGCGCCACCATGCCTCCCTTGTAAAAGAGAAATGTAAAAACTCTACTGGGACCACCAGGACCGTCTCGCTGTGAAGCAGCTGACCACTAAGCTGGTGTGTCACCCTATTTCCCTCTTTAATGACATTATGGTTTCATCTGATCTGAATATCAGAGGCTAAGAAGGTCATTTACTACTTGAAGGAATATCAAAATATATTGCAAATCAAAAATGTATGCAGTGATTGATTAGATTAAGTCAGGTTTATCTTGAGCTGTAAATTCTTCTTGTCATAGTTAATTACTGTTCCTTGACCACATTATTGTGCTGCTCTAATCTGATCAAAACCTGCACACTTTCAGTTGCCCTTTATCTATTATGGAAACATCTAGTAGGCATTGATCCACACTGGCATTGATTCATACAGGATTTAAATGTTGTCAATCAGGTTTTGTTTGTTTTTTGGGGTTGTTTTTTTTTTTACAAAACAAAATAAAAAACAAATCTAAAAATTGGGTAAATAGTGTAGAGGTAAAACAATCTCCCTGTGATTCACACCCAACCCAGCAACTAAACGGGATGTGTGTACCTTTTTCTTCGCTTTTCACTTTCAAACAAGGTCAGCGTACATGAGGACGGCTAAACTTTGCTCCGAGGAGACCCAATCAGATTCAGTTGCGATTCCGGTGCCACCCCGGCCTTGGCCTGGTTAAAACATGTGGATAAATCACACGTCCTCCCTCAAGTTTTGATGCCCCCATCCATCTCTCTCGGGCCAGTGAATGGGGTCGATCGGTGCTGATGGTGCCAAAAAAACCAAGGCACCCAGAGGGCAATAATAAGGAGCCACGGTGATGGAAACAATCAGTCGCTGGCCACCACACCGGCGGCCCATCAATAGATTGATAAGATGACAGGGAGCTGGTCAAGGAGTAGGGGCATTGCACTGGATGTTAAAGAGAGCATTGATTCCAGTGTAAAAAAAAAAAGATGAATAAACCACAAACAATGGAGCTGTTTGGCAACCTTTTAAATAACAGCCACAGCAATTCATGGGGTAATTAAGCGTGCCTCTCCAAATAAGTCAAAGGTATCATTTGTAATGCACATATAAAGCAAAACATACAATGCAACCCAACAGTCCTAATTCAAACATTACAATCACTAACTGACTACCGCCGTATCGTTTTTAAACTTTTCTGGAGGGGGTGAGAGTGAAGAATTTTGTTCGAAAATGAATATTACCCTTTGGAATATGAAGTGACATCGGTTTCGACTGATTTCAGCATGAATACGAAACAAATTGGACCCTTCAGATGCAAACAAGGTAACTTAAGCTGTTTGTTCCTAAAACTATATCACCTTCAAACACCTCATCCTCTATACCTCAGACACACTGGATGACAACACCCCATGACACGATGGTTTATTTTCGACTTAATTTAAGAGCAGAAGATGTTGCTTGCTTTGATTTCTAATGATCTCTTTCAGTGTGAAATGTTGATATATCATCAGTAAGACCCTGTGGTGGCTAAGCATTATAACAGGCTCATTAGCTTGTTTATTGTGACTGCTCATTTAAGGTAGCGCACTCAGATGTGCAGACCCTCTAACCTTAATCGTTTTGTTTTGTGTTGTTATTCTCAGATAATATCCAAACTTTCCCCAACAAAAATCAAGACGCTCGCTTGTCTCTTACCTGAAGAAGGGTTTGTGTTACATAGGGATCAACCACAAATCCCAAACCCTCCACCCACTGCTCATTAGCACATACACCTACACACACTGATACACTTGGCCCTCACAGACACACACACACACACACACACACACACATGCGTCACTCATATGCATAGGTAAATATTCTTCTTTTTTTCATAATTCCCCACTTCCACTGGCTCTCACATCAATCTAACTGCACTGCAGTCAAATGTATCAGAATCAGAATATTTTATTCATCCCTGAGGGAAAATTGGGTTCTATTACAGACACTTACACTCTAGTAAGAAAAAACTAAAAACTAACAAGATACAAGAAAATAGAAACAAATAGAAAAAAGAAAAAGAGAAACAAATAGAAATAGAAGATAAAATAAGAAATAGAAATAAGAACAAAATATATAAACAAGTGGTGCACATAACACCCTATCTACACTGCACTACCGCAGCACAAAACAAACAGCACAAACAAAACCTGACAGGGTAAAACAAGTCGAAGGGCCAGTCCAATGACCATTAACTCCGAGTGTCTGGCACTATGAGGGAGGAGATGGCCACAGGCAGGAATGACCTCCTGTGGCGCTCTGTAGTGCATTTCAGCAGAATGAGTCTATGAAATGCACCATATGATTTCAGTTCCATTGATTGATTGATTGATTGACTGATTGACTGAAAGACTGAGTCACTTAAATAATATGTATCAATAGTCTCAGCGATTTAACCTCTGGTTACTGGACCGAGCTCCTACATCGCCAAGCTAAACTATGCTCTCGGTTAACTGCCATCCAGTCCGACCCAGAGGAGCTCGTACGTCTGGTTGACGGTCTGGGTCCCTCTCGCAGCTGGTCCTCAGTGGTAAAGGGAAAGAGATGGATCTTTATCCCACTGTTAGATCCTGACTTTCATTTTCCCCAGACAAACTCATTCTCCCCGTTGACAGAGCTTGCTAACAATGGAGCTACACCACCGACTAGGAAACGTCCCGCAACACTCAGCTGGGCGTGCTCGCTACTTTACATCCCCAAGACCAAGCATTCATGAGTCGAGCTCACCAACTTCACACTGCCGTCCCTTCGGCCTTCCGCTGTCCAACTACCCTCTCCTTCCACCACAACCACCAAGTTCCCTATTGTGGCAGGTGTGGCGACTGACACTGATGACTGTTTTCGTCGAAAGCTGACAATCTATGATAGAGGATGCCTCAACGGTCAACCTGAAATCATTGAGATTGGCGGTTCCATCTCCAGGTTCATTAAGCTCTCTGATAGCATAACTTACTGTTTCTCTGGATGTAAAGTTTCCTATGTCTCTATACACATTCCAGTCATACTTGATTGCTATCCAACTGTCCACACTGTTATTGTGGACGTTGGAACCAATGACGTCATGTCAAGGCAATCATTAAAGCCACAGTCTGACTCTGAATTCCTCACTGTAACTTTAGAGAGCCTGGGCAAAAACTGTACCCTTTCTGGCCCCATTCCATCCTTAGGTGAGGGCTCAGAGTGCTTTAGCCGTCTTTTCAGTCTGTTCTGCTGGTCATTTCTGTACTGCTACAGGCCATAGTACCATTAACAACTTTGACTCATGCTGGCATGGGAGGGACTTCTGCAAAAAAGATGGTATTCACCCAAATGCTGAGGGGGTTAAACAACTGATATATAACCTCATCAATTGTATAGCTTTTTCAGCCTGACATATAGTAGCTGCATGCAGAGATCATGCATCAAACGCTGTACCTGTCGTGTGTCCCTCCAGCTCTCCCTCTGACAGGATAAAGCCCTCTATTTCTCTGGCTGAGTCTAGTCCTCTCCCAGTCCATCCTATATCTGTCATAAATAACAAAAGACCACAAAAACGTGTCGAACACTGTCAGTCTGCAACCTTTCTCAGATCTCCATCAAAAGTTCACTCTCAGTCAAGCCTTTCACTCAAACAGTGTTTGTGCTGTGTAACATAAGATCTCTGTTAAACAAGACTTTTATTCTTAATAATCTCATTTTATCTCATAATCTGGATTTCTTACTTTTAACTGAGACCTAACATAAAACTGGGAACTGCGGCCCTGTAATAGAGCTCTGTTCTCCCAATTACCAGACCCTCAATCTCCCTAGGCTAACTAGTTGTGGTGGGGGTATTGCAGTTGTTTTTAAAAATAAATTTATTTGTAATTAGATTACATAGGGTACTTTCGATAGCTTTGAATTGCTTTCTATTAAAACTGATTGTAAAATCCCTGTATGTTGCTTGATTGTCTACTGACCACCCAAACCTAAAAATTATTTTTTTAAAGGAACTCTGAACTGTTAACTTCGGTGGTTTTCAAATATGATAGTTATTATGGCTGACAAGTTTAATGTGCCCATTGACAACCTCTCAGATTCTCTTGCAACCAACTTTTTAAATATTACCACCTTGTTCAACACGTGTCCAGCTCTACGCATGACGATGGTCACACTCTTGACCTTTTTTTTTTACCCTTGCTTTGACCTTAAACTCTCTTTCCATATTTGACCTTTTTTTTCTCTGACCATAAATGCACTGTTTTTGACACCATACTTCAGTCTTCTGCTCAACCACAGAAGTGCACAGTGCACTCTTGCTTCTTCAGTGCCAACTCTGCAGCTACTTTTTTTATCCTGTTTCTCTGATTCCTATACCCCCCAACTTAATGGGGTAATGATCTTGTAACCTGGTTCAACATTCAATGTGCTTCTGTGCTAACTTCCCCCCTTCCTTTTTTTCTCCCCAATTGTACCCGGCCAATTACCCCACTCTTACGAACCGTCCCGGTCTCTGCTCCAGCTCCACCTCCTCTCTGCCGATCCGGGGAGGGCTGCAGACTACCACATGCCTCCTCTGATACATGTGGCGTCGCCAGCCGCTTCTTTTCACCTGACAGTGAGGAGTTTCGCCAGGGGGCGTGGCGCACAGGAGGATCACGCTATTCCCCCCAGTTCCCCCCTGCCCCCGAACAGGCGCCCCGACCGACCAGGGGAGGTACTAGTGCAGTGACCAGGACACATACCCACATCCTGCTTCCTACTTGCAGGCACGGCCAATTGTGTCTGTAGGGATGCCCGACCAAGCCGGAGGTAACACAGGGACTCGAACCAGAGATCCCCATATTGGTAGGCAACGGAATAGAACGCTACGCTACCCGGACACCTCATCAACTAACTCTTGCCCCTGGATTAATGACAACATTTAACAACTGTTGCCCTAGCTGCCAATTTCTTAATCCCACACCGATACAACCGAAGGAGAAAAACCAGTGCTTGAATTGGGCCGGTACTCGCTAGTACACAGTACCGGGACTTCTGATTTTTACCCGTCTGTGTACCGGTACTTCTTACTGCATACCGCCACCTCATGATGCATCTAGGTACGCATACTGTAGTGCCTGTGTGTTTTAATGGACTTCTACAGAGTGCGTCAGTAAGCCCATCTCAAACACCATCTATTTAGTTCCTAAGAAGAGCCTGTGAAATTCAAGCTAATTATATTATATCATATAAAGACTTCTCTACCCAGAATGCAACGTATTACTGCATGTATTGACGTGCATAGAGCACTCCAAAGGTGTTTTGTCACTGAAAATGTATCTAAGTTAGCTAGCTACCATAACGTTATTTCGAAAATGTTAGCCTGGCTTAATAGTGTGAAAAGAAAGCGGTTGTCACCGGACAAGGAACCGAAAGAAACTCCAGTTGATACTGGTGCAACTGCAAATACAGAAAATGCTGTGTTAGAAACTTTGTCTGTTTGGGAGCCTTCTCTGGTCGATACTCCTCCTATACACTTATAGTCATTTATCGAACACCCTCTTCGGACATCAGCTTTTATGACCAACTCAAGATAATGTAAACTACTAATAAGACACTAACGTGTCTTATTAGTAGTTTACATTATCTTGACACGTTAGTAGAGCACCACAGATGCGATGTTTGCTTTGAGAATGTTGATTGAGAAGTATAGAGAAGGCCAGAAAGAGTTGCATTGTGTCTTTGTAGATTTAGAGAAAGCTTATGACAGAGTACCGAGAGAGGAGGTGTGGTATTGTATGAGGAAGTCAGGAGTTGCAGAGAAGTATGTAGGAGTGGTGCAGGATACGTATGAGGGAAGTGTGACAATGGTGAGGTGTGCGGTTGGAATGACGGATGGGTTCAAGGTGGAGGTGGGATTACATCAAGGATCGGCTCTTAGCCCTTTCTTGTTTGCAATGGTGATGGACAGGTTGACGGACAAGATCAGGCAGGAGTCTCCATGGACGATGATGTTCGCGGATGACATAGTGATCTGTAGTGAGAGTAGGGTGCAGGTTGAGGAGAGCCTGGAGAGGTGGAGGTATGCACTAGAGAGAAGAGGAATGAAAGTCAGTAGGAGCAAGACGGAATACCTATGCGTGAATGAGAGAGAGGACAGTGGAATGGTCAGGATGCAAGGAGTGGAGGTGACAAAGACATCTGAGTTTAAATACTTGGGGTCAACTGTTCAAAGTAACGGGGAGTGCAGTAGAGAGGTGAAAAAGAGAGTGCAGGCAGGTTGGAGTGGGTGGAGAAGTGTGTCAGGAGTGATTTGCGACAGAAGGGTACCAGCAAGAGTTAAAGGGAAAGTTTACAAGATGGTTGTGAGACCAGCTATGTTATATGGTTTGGAGACAGTGGCACTGACGAAAAGACAGGAGGCGGAGCTGGAGGTGGCAGAGTTGAAGATGCTAAGATTTTCACTGGGAGTAACGAAGAAGGACAGGATTAGGAACGATTATATTAGAGGGACCGCTCAGGTTGGACGGTTTGGAGACAAAGCAAGAGAGGCAAGATTGAGATGGCTTGGACATGTGTGGAGGAGAGATGCTGAGTATATTGGGAGAAGGATGCTGAATATGGAGCTGCCAGGGAAGAGGAGAAGAGGAAGGCCAAAGAGGAGGTTTATGGATGTGGTGAGGGAAGACATGCAGGTGGCTGGTGTGACAGAGGAAGACGCAGAAGACAGGAAGAAATGGAAACGGATGATCCGCTGTGGCGACCCCTAACGGGAGCAGCCGAAAGTAGTAGTAGTAGACTAATAAGACACGTTAGTCCCTAGCTAACGGGTCTGACCCTTTAGCCGAGCGGTTAGTGATGTCGCCTTGTGGCGCAATACACCTCGTATCGAATCCCGCACCGGGCAAGAAAATAACGAGTTACAATAATACGTAAATGTGATTTCAAGAAAGAGGTCATTGTAATGGGTGACTTCAGCTTAAATTGGGAAGACAAGTCCTTAAGGAAAAAGCTCACGCAAACCACTGATAGTTTTAATTTGACTCAAATGGTTAAAGGTCAAACGAGAGTAACAAACAGCAGCAGTACCCAGATGGAGCTAATATTTAGCAATAGACCCGAATGGATCACAATATCACACAACATGATAACTGGGCTGTCAGACCATAATATGGTGCTCGTATCATGAAAATTAAAATGCAGGAGGTTTACTACTCATAATACACATGGCAATAAGGAACTCTTTGGCATCCCAGTAAACAAGTAAGAGGACTTCAAAACAACCATAAAAACATAAACTGGGATAATCTACTTCTTGAAAATGATTCAGAAGTAACTAGCCAAAACTTTACAGAAAAAATACAATCTATAATCAATGAATTTTCGATTAAGATGAAATGCAAAAATAAGAAACCGACTCTCCCCTGTCCAAAAATTAATGACGAAGCAAGATAAGGCCTTAAAAATAGCCACAAAATCAAAGATGTCCTATGATAGACATACATGCACAATGCTAAAAAACAAGGTAACAAGAGAATTGAGAAAGGCAAAGGCGGACTTCATCACAATCATTGAAAACTCACGGTAACACAAAAGCTATATGGAGCTAGTTTTTTTTTTTAAATAACCGGTCAAAACAACATCATAACAAAGCCAATGAATTGAAGGTCAATGACACAATCCTCCAGAGCCCAGTTAATGTGGCACAGGCTGAGTCAGGGACTACCACAGCCCAAGGTTTCACAGTTCAACAAAGCAATACTAAGGATATATATGGTATGGGGACACTCATGCTGAAAGAGATCAACTCCTCAAAAACTAAACCACTAACGCATATCATTAATAGTTAATTGGGTCAGGCGAGGTTTCCCAGCTCATGGAAGTCTGCGGTTCTAACCCCTATGCTCAAAAACAGTGACCCTTGTCTGACCACTAACTACAGGCCCATCGGTATTTCACCCATAGTATCAAAGCTAGTTGCTGAACAAATCACTGACCATCTCAACAATAGCTCCATCCTACTGCACCCAATGTAATTTGGATTCAGGGCTAACAACGCAACAGAAACAGCTACATGCTATTTCATTGAAAAAGTTAAAGTGTCAATGGACAAAGGTGATGCTGTAGGGGCCGTGTTCCTTGATCTACGGAAAGCATTTGATACCGTTAATCATAACATCCTACTACATAAACTACTCAATTTCAATCTTTCCACAGAATTTGCCAACCTTATCACATCCTACCTCTCATCTCACTCCCAGCTTATCAAAATAGATGATTATACATCTAATTCTCTTGATCTATCAACTGGTGTCCCACAGGGCTCTAGACTGGGTCCAATCCTATTCAGCATGCACATTAATGATCTACCTTCTGTGTATGGAAAATCTGACATCTTAATGTATGCTGATGATAGTTATTTTTTTCTCATGGTAAAACTACAGAAGAGGTAGCAATCAAGTTAACAAATGTTATGTTGAAGGTCACATCCTGGCTTAAGCAATGTTGTCTGCAACTGAATGTGTCGAAAACAGTTTGTATGTTTTTTCTCAAAAGGCAACAGCATGAATGTCTCATTCAGGGAAAGAGACTACAAGTTGTTTCAGAATACAAATACTTAGCAGTACACATATATTCAGACCTGGGCTTCAAACCCCACGTAAAAGGGGTCTGCAATAAAGTATAGTTTGACAAATTTCAGGTTTACCGCAGATTTTCTATCAATCGAGGCAGCAAAGATATACTTCCACACAATGGTTGTTTCCTACATCACTTACTGTCTGATAAGCTGGTCTAACACACACTCTACAACATTAAAACCACTGGAATCATTATACAAACAAGCACTCAGAACCTTAGATAAGAAGCCATTCACTTTTCATCATTTCCATATTCTAAAAAAGTATTATCTACTTAGTTGGGAAAACCTCATCAAATACAAAAATGTCTGCCTAGTTTATAAGCTCATGCATGGTTTAGCTCTTCCCCCTCTCTCCAGCTTCATCAACTTCAAATCTACCACAAACAGAGGTACTAGAGGTGCAGCTAGGGGGGAGGCACAATCCCACTCAGGAGATTTCATGTCATAGTCACGAAATTTAATCTATGAAATCGTGGTGGGGGACATGATGTCATTTAAATGTTCTTGTCCGGCACCACAAAGTTGTATCCAATGCATTCCTATGGGCCAAGTTTTTCTTGCGCGAGTCACATTATCAAGATGCTGGCTCTGGCTGGTCTGGCCTCCCAGGAGAATGCCGGTCACTTACATGTATTTGAAAACACAAAAACTACCCTAACCCTAACTGTTATTTATCCACATATCAGACAGCAGAAACAACACGACTACTCAGTAACCACCTACATCAGCGCTCCTTATTTTCCTCACTGCTTTTTTACAAGTAATTTTCTTACTTCTCCCTTCTATGCCCCCCCCCCCCAGTGGGTGGCGGACTAACTACAAGATCCTCCCACATGCTACGTCCCCCTGGTGAAACTCCTCACTGTCAGGTGAAAAAAGTGGCTAGCGACTCCACGTGTATCGGAGGAGACATATGGCAGTCTGCAGCTCTCCCCGGATCGGCAGAGGGGGTGGAGCAGAGATTGGGATGGCTTGTAAGAGTGGAGTAATTGGCCGGATACAATTGGGGAGAAAAAGTGTATATGTGTATGTTTTTTTCTTTTTCTGTATCTTGTGCAGCAACACTTTGTTTTAAAAAGGTGCTATTGTGGAGTTAGAAAACAACGAGACAGGAGACGTGAGAGTAGACGTAGTCGAGGTAGTTTACTAGCTCCAACTTTGCATGTCATACATTCGACAACGACACTGAACTGTGAACCGGAAGCGGAAGTGCATTTTCTGACCCCTCGCCTCTTCCCTTAAAGGTACACCGTCCTCTTAGGTGAATGTCTCTAGTTATATAGATGTGGGTCACCACACTATACAAATAAACTCTTACATACTTACTATCTCTAATAACTAGACCCCTTCCCACCACTGCCCAGTGGTGGACGGTAATAGTTGCATGAGTGTATCTCTCAATGAGCTGGCCCTGTATGTGGTGGAATCTCAGTGTGATTTTATTGACTAGCTACATGTCACCGAGTTTATTTAAAACAAGCTCCTAACAAATACATTCCCGTGTCGGCCTTTCGATCCGGTGTCCATCAAGCCCTCCCTGCTGTCGCCTGTACCCTCAAAACGGTGTAAGGTCATTAACGAGCAAACGGCACAAGGCAGACTGTGAGTGTTCGAAACAGTACACGGCCAGTTTTACGATAAAATAACCTTTAAGCAGTTGGGAGACTGCAGGGGGCTTTTCAATCACAAATTAACACAATCTATCCCATCCAAACCCCACAAGCATTGTGGGATAGACGCATCGATTGCACTCCCCCTGCAGCAGCTCCCCACCTGTGAATATCAGCATCCAAAAAGAGCTGTCTTGTGTACCAGTCAGAAATTTGGGATTTCTGTTTAGTCCTCAGTTTAGACACAGCCTTATTTTTGAAACTGCTGTGCCCCCCCCCCCCAAATTTGCATACATGATGGTGATGATAATGTTTTCTAGCAAAGTAAAATTCTTTAAACACCTTTGAAAAGGTTGATGCAGTTAATGCCTTTGATGGCATTAACTGATATGATGCAGGGCACCGCATTACGTTTTGCTAACAACTACATTAGTTAGTTATGGAAAGAAAATAGTTTTTTTTTTATTTTTTTATTTCAAGCAGCTACCTCCTTATTTTGTTCAGATACTCAAGTCAAGTCAATTATATTTGTATAGCCCAGTATCACAAATTACAAATTTGCCTCAGTGGGCTTTACAGCAACACAACATCCTGTCCTTAGACCCTCTCATCGGATAAGGAACAACTCCCTGAAAAAGAAAACTTTTAACAGGGAGAAAAAATAGGAAGGAACCTCAGGGAGAGCAACAGAGTCAAGTCAAATATTAATCATTTTGTGCGTTCCCCTGTCACAAATCCATAATACTAATTACCATCTACTTGAAATTTGTCATCTAAAATTTTCATTTATTTTTTTTGATAAGGAAGTGTTACCTCATCCCCATTGTTCACAGTTTCACAAAGCAACGGTTCACCAAGCCATCTGTTTCCTAAACCGTTTTCCTCTGAGTCCATTTGCTTAGTTACCCATGTGCTGTCTAGAAATTACAAATGTTCAATATTCATCATTCAACCCTAAATATCGCTTTCTTAATTCAAATATGAGCATACAGGAAGAGGTTAGCGTATTGCTCTGTGAATCTAACACATCTTTAATGTAGTGGTCACTGCTTAATAATTAGCAGTCTCTGCTTCCTTTAAATCTATATTTTCCTTGGGATTGTTTGAATTCTATCAAACTCTCCAATACATTTACACCCTGGGCAATAAGCTCCTGAGCATGTCCAGGACCATTTAGTCTGGCTCAAAGGCACGTTAACCGGAGACTATTTATGGACAAAATTTTGCAAATGGAG
The DNA here is from genome assembly GCF_029633865.1 of Lampris incognitus. NCBI lineage: Eukaryota > Metazoa > Chordata > Actinopteri > Lampriformes > Lampridae > Lampris > Lampris incognitus. The sequence continues at coordinate 11,681,747 of NC_079216.1, read as the reverse complement.
GTATCAAACCTGAAACCTTTCTGTTATAAGCCCACCTTATTATTCATTAGGCCACCTTATTATGCCACCCATACCCTGATATTCAATTTATAATACCCTAATTGAGCATCTACACAACACAAAGCCACCATACATGTTTGTGACTCAATGATTTTAGGAAGGACTGGTGAGAAGCGAATTAAGACAGTTATTAGGATTACCAGCCAACAGATGTCAACAGTCCCACAGCACGGCACACTGCATACCCAACTCCGCTCCAACGTAAAGCCACAAAGCCTTGTGGGAAGTAAAAGTTAATTAGCTATGATGACTAAACTCCTGGGATCATAATTAGGCGTGCAGCTTGACTGCCCACCAGTAATTAAATGTCATCATCTCTCCGTTTGCTAAGCCGTCCAAACCTTGGCTGCAAAGGTCAGCCACAACGAAACGCACCCGTGACCGAGTACATAACAACATCGGAAGAGAGGTATGAGCGAGGAAGATTTCTTGGAGGGGATGGAAGGAGCGTGTTAATATATCTGCGATGGTCTGTCATGGAATGCATTAACACGTCTGCCAATTGGTTTTATTCACAGTTAAAGATCATGCTATATCTGCTGTATGGTAACAAAATAAACACATTTTAAATATTCTACAATCTGGGGTGACATTATTTTACAATTTATTGATTTCTTTGTTCGTCATTTCATTGCATTCCCCCCCCCTTTTGCCCCAACTGTATCCGACCAATTACCCCACTCTTCCGAGCCATCCCCGTAGCTGCTCTACCCCTTCTGCCAATCCAGGGAGGGCTGCAGACTACCATATGCCTCCTCCGATACATGTGGAGTCGCCAGCCGCTTCTTGTCACCTGACAGTGAGGAGTTTCACCAGGGGGACGTAGTGCATTGGAGACTCACACTATCCCCCCCCCCCCCAGTTCCCCCTGCCCGACCAACCAGAGGAGGCGCTAGTGCAGCGACCAGGACACACGCCCCACATCCGGCTTCCCACCTGCAGACACAGCCAATTGTGTCTGTAGGGACACCCGACTAAGCCAGAGGTAACACGGGGATTCGAACCGGTGATCTCCGTGTTGACAGGCAACAGAATAGGCTGCTACGCTACCCGGACGCTCCATTTCGGTGCATTTCTAACACCACATATTCTATCCTGTGTTGAGTCAACTGACAGAGCATGATGGGATGTTTGCCAGGTCCAAACCTCCAATCCTATCGCAGCAGCGCACACTAAAGATCTCTAATCTCTAATCTATTTGTACTTTAAGAGAGTTTGGATTCAGAAACTCCACCTGACTCTATACATGATCATATACCAACTGTCTATGGTAGAACTCCTGGTGTAAAAGCTGATTTAACATCAGATCAAGTGTGAACCAAGCAAACAAGGACAAGAAGGCCTGCAGCCGGTACACTTCATAATAATCACTCCCATTCCAGGTAGTCTCTGTAGACCTTTGGGACTCAGTTCATTGGCTTTGAAAAATAAAGTGTGGGCACACTGAGTAATTAGCACCTCTGCCCAGAAAGACACTGATCACTGGAATATAAGCTTTTATAAATGCTTCTTTGGGCCAGAGCGGGCCGGTACCCCTGCTGGGCTGAGAATTGCAAAAGCAACGGGCAGCCATTCCAAACAGGGCCAGCTCTGGCCGCTGAAATTGGAGTCTGGTCAGAGGTCACCATCAGCTCATTATGCTGGCCTCTGAGGACCGTGCTGAATGACAATGCAACTGAGCGCCACTCTGCCACCTGCCAGGTATTTACAGGATCCAGACCGTAAGAGTTTCGGTGAAAGAGAGGAGCTCCTTTCCGAGCATGAGTTCTTATCCAGAGTGATTTATAACGACTTTACATGCAGTCAATAATCTGATCGAGATGAGCGACTGAATGAAGGTGACAGAGTTCCATTAAACTGTCTACTTTTATTTCCATTAATACCATCTTTTCAATAATCACAATTTAAAAGACGTGTTGGGCAGCTGAATTACGGAACAGAATTTGCATTGCGTGCAGCCTCCCCTCAGACGTTGTGCTGCAGACATTAGGGAAAGCGTCTTTCTGTTTTTTCACCCGACCAAAAACTTTTTGGATACTAAGCCCCGTCACTTTATCGGGGCTGAACACTTACTGCTGCTTGCCATGTTGTCCTCTGCTTGCCCTTGTCGTTTCTGGGTCAGTTGCGTAGCGAGATCTGGGTGCATGCGCACAACCCATTCCCCTTAAAGAAAGGTGTGTATACAAAGCAAAATAATTGCCACAAAAAAAAAAATTCTTTGCTCCGTTAATCACATTATGCATGCGCCGATCTAGACCTCCGTTTGATTGCCACAGTTTGTTGAAGTTGTTTAGTAGGCAGATGCAATAATCAAATCAACGCCTTAATCTGATTAAAATCGAGTTTTTCACTTGCATGTAAACTCGGTGACAGCGAAGGCGGGGGGAGGGGGGGGGCGGTGTCATGCTCAGCTCAACACCGTGGCTGTTTCAGGCATCAAGTCGGGCCTTTTGGTATCGTCGTGGTTTCTCAACCCACCAGGCAAGCCTTCTCGTTAGTGTTGCTGCTCAAACCTCCTATTGCCATGGTTCAAATCTATGGACGAGGGCTGTGCTTTTCCTTCTCTCTCTCTCTCCCCACCTCCAGGATTAGGCGTGACATATCAACCGGCCTTCCAGAAATGGTAGGTTGCCGCCAGATTGTTATACGCATGAATATATTTAGCAGCAGGTAGGCAGCTAACGTCATCCTGAGATCAAATGCCAAGCATGAATATTTCATTTTAAAAGGAACTGAATGAAGGAAAAATGAGGCAAAGGAAAGTCATTCTGGAACTGATCTGTGAAAGTATACTGAAAGAAGTGCGAAAGGAGTGGATTTTAAAGAACATTTGGTCCCCTGGTTATTTCCACCGTTATTACAAATTCCCACTCAAGTGTGTGCGAACCAGACGGGGCCGGGTGGAGACGTGACGGCGAGCGTCTCAACGGCTGATGTCCCCTTGGCTGGATTGTCACTATATTGACAACGGGGACCCATCGAACAGACAGACCCTAAAGAGATTGATTGTTGACATGTCTTCCTTGGCACAATCCTCACGGAGCCCCCAGAGACGACACTGAGGAGCTGGCTATTTGGGTCTCCAGGAAAAACACCATGGCTGAGATAATTAGGCAGGGAGAGAGCCTTGGTGGTTTGTGTGTGTGTGTGTGTGTGTGTGTGTGTGTGTGTGTGTGTGTGTGTGTGTGTGTGTGTGTGTGTGTGTGTGTGTGTGTGTGTGTGTGTGGACTCTTCCTTCCTGTGTTAATGAATCAGCTGGACATCGTGATGATTTCGACAAGGAACACAGTATCAGATTATCACCATATCACGTGATTAATGCGTGATAATCACACACACACACACACACACACACACACACCACACACAACACTAGAGCGATCAGGATTTCACTCCCACCTAAAACGACCAAGGGCAGTCAAAATGACCGCTGGTTTTTAGACTCTATATTCTGTCAAGATAAATCCCCAACTGAGATATTAATGCAGTGCAATGTGTTAGTCTGTCTGTTAGCAAACGACTGACACCAAAATGAACATTTTAACAACCATAATACCATTTTTAAACAATTTAAACTTCAGAGGGACACGGTTGAACTTGAATAGCAAAATTGAAAAAGTGAAAATAATACCTGGAAAACAAAATGGAAAACATATTGCCCATCTAACAAATGTAATAAGGCATATAAAAAGTGAAATGTAAAAAAAAAATAACCGAAAATAACCATTGAAACAGTCCCAAACAACGACCGGAACCTATTGTCATTTTAGGCAGATCTTATTATAACCTTCTTTTTTTGTGTGCAATTGATGTAAAACTAATTTTAATGCAAATATATGCAATTTTAGGAGCGTTCAGGGAACGGCAGCTCTGTATTTTTTTTTTCTTCCACACAGTTATTAAACTTTGAAAATCCAAAACAGTCAAAATGACTGCCTTGGTTGTTCAATAACGTCTTGGTCACACAAGACAGCCGCTCTGACCCTACACCACTATCTGCAATATATGCTCGTAGCACAACTTCAGACTTGTGGATTCCTTTATCATTATGACAGTCCCTAATACTAACTCAAGCTGGTTTTCAGATTCTTCAATCAGACTGGTCTCTTGTTCTATCCTCGCACATCCCCCCCAAAACGACTTAATACACTTGAACACATCAACGCCTTCCCACACAACTCACACACACACACACACACACACACACACACTGCAAGGCCTTGTTCTAGCTGGCACAGTCAAGTTAAATGACTTATTGATTGGCTTAATCATATACATAGCAGGGAAAATGTTAACCTATAACACATTTGCATGAAGGAATGAACATTGAATACCTGTCAGACCCATGACAATCAAATTAGCATATATTGCACGTTTAATTAGGTTTGACATAGTTGGCTACTTAGTTGGCAAAAAACCCCTAAAACAAACTCTTTGCACAAGGTTATGGCTATGTGTCTGAACTGCAACATAAGCAGGTGACAAGTAAAGCTCTCAATCTGGGCTTTTACTTTAGCTTGTAAGAAAGAAAGGAAAAAAAACACAGTTTTTACCTGTCAAAGTAACTGAGATCAAGAGCGTTGCTCCACACTGTGATGAAGTTATTACGCTATAAAGCTTCTGAACTTGTTAAAGTCGCTCAAGTGTTGAATACTTCTGTGCATGCCCGGTGTATTGAGATACCACAAATGAGAAACCTGACAGTTGCGTGGTGTTTCTGCACTCTGTGAGGTCCTTGTTGTCTCGGCTCTAATGCCAACAAGGCCAACTCATGTATATTTTCCATACCTAACTATCTATCTATCTGTCCATCTATCTATCCATCTATCTATCTATCTATCTATCTATCTATCTATCTATCTATCTATCTATCTATCTATCTATCTATCTATCTATCTATCTATCTATCTATCTATCTATCTATCTATCTGTCTGTCTGTCTCTCTGTCTACACTCTATCTATCTATCTATCTCTCTGGCTACACTATCTATCTATCTATCTATCTATCTATCTATCTATCTATCTATCTATCTATCTATCTATCTATCTATCTATCTATCTATCTATCTATCTATCTATCTATCTATATCTCTGTCTACACTATCTATCTATCTATCTATCTATCTATATCTCTGTCTACACTATCTATCTATCTATCTATCTATCTATCTATCTATCTATCTATCTATCTATCTATCTATCTATCTATCTATCTATCTATCTATCTATCTATCTATCTATCTATCTATCTGTCTCTCTGTCTACACTCTATCTATCTATCTATCTATCTATCTATCTATCTATCTATCTATCTATCTATCTATCTATCTATCTATCTATCTATCTATCTATCTATATCTCTGTCTACACTATCTATCTATCTATCTATCTATCTATCTATCTATCTATCTATCTATCTATCTATCTATCTATCTATCTATCTATCTATCTATCTATCTATCTATATCTCTGTCTACACTATCTATCTATCTATCTATCTATCTATCTATCTATCTATCTATCTATCTATCTATCTATCTATCTATCTATCTATCTATCTATCTATATCTCTGTCTACACTATCTATCTATCTATCTATCTATCTATCTATCTATCTATCTATCTATCTATCTATCTATCTATCTATCTATCTATCTCTCTGTCTACACTCTATCTATCTATCTATCTCTCTGTCTACACTATCTATCTATCTATCTATCTATCTATCTATCTATCTATCTATCTATCTATCTATCTATCTATCTATCTATCTATCTATCTATCTATCTATATCTCTGTCTACACTATCTATCTATCTATCTATCTATCTATCTATCTATCTATCTATCTATCTATCTATCTATCTATCTATATCTCTGTCTACACTATCTATCTATCTATCTATCTATCTATCTATCTATCTATCTATCTATCTATCTACCTATCTATCTATCTATCTATCTATCTATCTATCTATCTATCTATCTATCTATCTATCTATATCTCTGTCTACACTATCTATCTATATCTCTGTCTACACTATCTATCTATCTATCTATCTATCTATCTATCTATCTATCTATCTATCTATCTATCTATCTATCTATCTATCTATCTATCTATCTATCTATCTATCTATCTATCTATCTATCTATATCTCTGTCTACACTATCTCTCTATCTATCTATCTATCTATCTATCTATCTATCTATCTATCTATCTATCTATCTATCTATCTATCTATCTATCTATCTATCTATCTATCTATCTATCTATCTATCTATCTATCTATCTACACTACCGTTCAAAAGTTTGGGATCACCCAAACAATTTTGTGTTTTCCATGAAAAGTCACACTTATTCACCACCATATGTTGTGAAATGAATAGAAAATAGAGTCAAGACATTGACAAGGTTAGAAATAATGATTTGTATTTGAAATAAGATTTTTTTTACATCAAACTTTGCTTTCGTCAAAGAATCCTCCATTTGCAGCAATTACAGCATTGCAGACCTTTGGCATTCTAGCTGTTAATTTGTTGAGGTAATCTGGAGAAATTGCACCCCACGCTTCCAGAAGCAGCTCCCACAAGTTGGATTGGTTGGATGGGCACTTCTTTGAGCAGATTGAGTTTCTGGAGCATCACATTTGTGGGGTCAATTAAACGCTCAAAATGGCCAGAAAAAGAGAACTTTCATCTGAAACTCGACAGTCTATTCTTGTTCTTAGAAATGAAGGCTATTCCATGCGAGAAATTGCTAAGAAATTGAAGATTTCCTACACCGGTGTGTACTACTCCCTTCAGAGGACAGCACAAACAGGCTCTAACAGGTACTATTTAATGAAGATGCCAGTTGGGGACCTGTGAGGCGTCTGTTTCTCAAACTAGAGACTCTAATGTACTTATCTTCTTGCTCAGTTGTGCAACGCGGCCTCCCACTTCTTTTTCTACTCTGGTTAGAGCCTGTTTGTGCTGTCCTCTGAAGGGAGTAGTACACACCGGTGTAGGAAATCTTCAATTTCTTAGCAATTTCTCGCATGGAATAGCCTTCATTTCTAAGAACAAGAATAGACTGTCGAGTTTCAGATGAAAGTTCTCTTTTTCTGGCCATTTTGAGCGTTTAATTGACCCCACAAATGTGATGCTCCAGAAACTCAATCTGCTCAAAGAAGTGCCCATCCAACCAATCCAACTTGTGGGAGCTGCTTCTGGAAGCGTGGGGTGCAATTTCTCCAGATTACCTCAACAAATTAACAGCTAGAATGCCAAAGGTCTGCAATGCTGTAATTGCTGCAAATGGAGGATTCTTTGACGAAAGCAAAGTTTGATGTAAAAAAAATCTTATTTCAAATACAAATCATTATTTCTAACCTTGTCAATGTCTTGACTCTATTTTCTATTCATTTCACAACATATGGTGGTGAATAAGTGTGACTTTTCATGGAAAACACAAAATTGTTTGGGTGATCCCAAACTTTTGAACGGTAGTGTATCTATCTCTCTGGCTACACTATCTATCTATCTATCTATCTATCTATCTATCTATCTATCTATCTATCTATCTATCTATCTATCTATCTATCTATCTATCTATCTATATCTCTGTCTACACTATCTATCTATCTATCTATCTATCTATCTATCTATCTATCTATCTATCTATCTATCTATCTATCTATATCTCTGTCTACACTATCTATCTATCTATCTATCTATCTATCTATCTATCTATCTATCTATCTATCTATCTATCTATCTATCTATCTATCTATATCTCTGTCTACACTATCTATCTATCTATCTATCTATCTATCTATCTATCTATCTATCTATCTATCTATCTATCTATCTATCTATCTATCTATCTATCTATATCTCTGTCTACACTATCTATCTATCTATCTATCTATCTATCTATCTATCTATATCTCTGTCTACACTATCTATCTATCTATCTATCTATCTATCTATCTATCTATCTATCTATCTATCTATCTATCTATCTATCTATCTATCTATCTATCTATCTATCTGTCTCTCTGTCTACACTCTATCTATCTATCTATCTATCTATCTATCTATCTATCTATCTATCTATCTATCTATCTATCTATCTATCTATCTATCTATCTATCTATCTATCTATCTATATCTCTGTCTACACTATCTATCTATCTATCTATCTATCTATCTATCTATCTATCTATCTATCTATCTATCTATCTATCTATCTATCTATCTATATCTCTGTCTACACTATCTATCTATCTATCTATCTATCTATCTATCTATCTATCTATCTATCTATCTATCTATATCTCTGTCTACACTATCTATCTATCTATCTATCTATCTATCTATCTATCTATCTATCTATCTATCTATCTATCTATCTATCTATCTATCTATCTATCTATCTATCTATCTATCTATATCTCTGTCTACACTATCTATCTATCTATCTATCTATCTATCTATCTATCTATCTATCTATCTATCTATCTATCTATCTATCTATCTCTCTGTCTACACTCTATCTATCTATCTATCTCTCTGTCTACACTATCTATCTATCTATCTATCTATCTATCTATCTATCTATCTATCTATCTATCTATCTATCTATCTATCTATATCTCTGTCTACACTATCTATCTATCTATCTATCTATCTATCTATCTATCTATCTATCTATCTATCTATCTATCTATCTATCTATCTATCTATCTATCTATCTATCTATCTATCTATCTATCTATCTATCTATCTATATCTCTGTCTACACTATCTATCTATATCTCTGTCTACACTATCTATCTATCTATCTATCTATCTATCTATCTATCTATCTATCTATCTATCTATCTATCTATCTATCTATCTATCTATCTATCTATATCTCTGTCTACACTATCTCTCTGTCTACACTATCTATCTATCTATCTATCTATCTATCTATCTATCTATCTATCTATCTATCTATCTATCTATCTATCTATCTATATCTCTGTCTACACTATCTATCTATCTATCTATCTATCTATCTATCTATCTATCTATCTATCTATATCTCTGTCTACACTATCTATCTATCTATCTATCTATCTATCTATCTATCTATCTATCTATCTATCTATCTATCTATCTATCTATCTATCTATCTATCTATCTATCTATCTATCTATCTGTCTGTCTCTCTGTCTACACTATCTATCTATCTATCTATCTATCTATCTATCTATCTATCTATCTATCTATCTATCTATCTATCTATCTATCTATCTATCTATCTATCTATCTATCTATATCTCTGTCTACACTATCTATCTATCTATCTATCTATCTATCTATCTATCTATCTATCTATCTATCTATATCTCTGTCTACACTATCTATCTATCTATCTATCTATCTATATCTCTGTCTACACTATCTATCTATCTATCTATCTATCTATCTATCTATCTATCTATCTATCTATCTATCTATCTATCTATCTATCTATCTATCTATCTATCTATCTATCTATCTATATCTCTGTCTACACTATCTATCTATCTATCTATCTATCTATCTATCTATCTATCTATCTATCTATCTATCTATCTATCTATCTATCTATCTATCTATCTATCTATCTATCTATCTATCTATCTATCTGTCTGTATGTCTGTCTACACTCTATCTATCTATCTATTTACCTGTCTAGCTGTCTGTCTGTCTGTCTATCGATTAGATTTATCTTAGAGAAGTTGTAGAAGTTGGCTGTTGGTGCTTACTGCACTAACTTTATTATAGCATTTTTTAACATTATGCTGAGCCCCCCTTGGCAACATCAGCCCGTTTACCCCAGGAGATAGGGCAAGGCATCCCATTATTGAGCAGTAAAATAAGGGCTCTGACATTTTCATACGGTCTGATTCCCATCCCCGCACATGGCCCTGCCTCAGAAAGCCAGTGATATTTACCTCTCTGGATAAGGATGCTGGCCTTGTCAAACCGGCCACACCCAGCTGCACCAGCTAATCATTGCTCACTTACCTCCCGTTCCACTGGGTTAACAAGCTGGGAGCCATTTTGAACTTGCTGTCCATTGATTTTTCTTTCTTTTCTTTTCTTTTTTTTTGTTCCTGGTAGATTTTACAGAACATATCTGTCCAAAGCCTGGAGCTGTTCAATCCTTTTCCCCGAGCAACTGCATGGATAAGTGCCTTGCCCGAGGTTCCCTGCCCAGAGTTTCTAAGATAATGTAGAGAGTTGCACCGATGGCCTTCTGTTCACAAGCTCACGTCTCTTTAGGCATTCGTCTAAGTTGCGTGTGTGTGGTGAAATTCCTTATATATATATATATATATATATATATATATATATATATATATATATATGTGTGTGTATAATCACTACAGATGCAGGAAAAAAAATTAATATAATAAAATGTTAATAATTTCATATGTTTTTCCTGCATCTCTATATATATATATATATATATATATATATATATATATATATATCCCTTTTTCTCCGGTCATTGCTCCAACCCTTCTGCCAATCTGGGTAGGGCTGCAGACTACCACATGCTTCCTCCGATACATGTGGAGTCGCCAGCCACTTCTTTTCACCTGACAGTGAGGAGTTTCACCAGGGGGATGCAAGGCGTGGGAGGATCACGCTATTCATGATTCCCATCGGTCACGTGACTTTATCGTTGCCGCCATGTTGGATCCCCACCTAGCTGTGGATACGTGTAGCAACTGTTTGTTTATTCTATGCAACGTGCGTTCTCGCCGCTTAGTTTTTGCTCAAAAGTGCACTTAAAAGTTAAGAAAAAGTTCATTTTGACTTTGTAAAATTATTGTCTGCTGCCATTTGTTATCTAGGGAACAGTTTAAAAAAACTTGATAAGTACCTTGCTGGCTCTTACTAAAAGAAATTTTGCCCGTTGCTTGTTATTTGGGATTCAATAATTTAGGCCTTTAATGGCAAGTCTAAAGAACTATTTTGATTCGCTTGAGCCAAAAGCAAAAAAACGATATCGAGAGAAGGATGGCATGTATCCATATGTTGTTCCTAAGAAGAACTGGACCACAAGCCTGGCTGAATATCCTACAACAACATATCCAGATATTGTGAACTACCTGCTGTTTACAAAGAGTGCCCACACCCATGAAGAAGACTCTAGAGACCTACAATCAATTTTTGTGTGGATGGGTTCAAGAAATATCGTTGCTTAAAGCCTGTAATGGGAGCATCCTTGTTCATTGCAGGGTAAGATAACTTGAGAAAATATTTCATTCTTCTGTAGTATGCATTTTTTTGAAATGGACCATGTCCAATAAAGCAGGGGTTAAAATTATTGTCCAATCTTAAACAAATGTCGCTTTCATTGTTTATTTTGATATCATTTGCTTTAATTATCAACAAGGAATGTGCAATTCATTCGATACTTTCGATGCCTACTTTAAATGCTATTCAACTTCAATTTCTTATCTTACTTCTTTCCAGGTACGCCACTCACGCCGAATGAATGATACAGCCCTCTCCACCCCTGGATCATTTCAAAAAACGGTGGGCAAATATTAGCTGGACATTGCAATTGTACGGCAGGCCTTGGTGAGTCATGCACTCATGTTGCAGCTCTCTTCTTTGCAACAGTAAGAATCAGGGATTTGAAGACATGCACAGAGAAGAAGGCACACTGGATGCTTCCTCCATCTTTGGAAAAGGTACCCTACAGCAGTGTTTCTCAACCGGGGGTCCGCGGACCCCTAGTGGTCCGTGGTGTAATTGCAAGGGGTCCGTGAAAATAAAATATCTTTTAAAAAAAAGATCCTATGACATTTATAGAAATAGGATTATTTTACTCAGATGTGACTGAGACCTTTATCTACCTACACTATAAAGGGTAACAGGACTTTTTTCTCTAATTACATCTGTTTCACAAGTGTAATTTATTGTATTTTAATAAGAGATCCCGCTCCCGTTTGCATTGTTAAAAGTTACTGCATAAAAATTCTGTTGTTGCATATATCTGAAAGTCACTGAATATATATTCTGTTTTGTTAACTATATCTAAGTTACAACTGAAAGCTCTTATTTTTGCCCCAAAGAGTGAATAAATGCTATAATGCAATTTAAAATGCAGTTTCTACTGTTTCTATCAAATTGCAACCCCCCTCCCCCAAGATCAGGTGGAGGGGTCCTCAGGGTAGATCAAAAATACGCAGGGGGTCCAGGACCCCAAAAAGGTTGAGAACCACTGCCCTACAGTATGGTATCTGAAACAGACCTCACTGCCTCTAAATCTAAGAAAAACTTGGACCTTACAATTGATCAGAGGGAAGTGAAGCAAAGAAATACCCAGCCGCCTTCCACTACTGCAGTACCTCCTACAACACATGAGGAAATTACAAAGTTTTACAAAAGTCTCAGTGCAAACAAACAGAAACCTGTTATTCTTTCACTGACTGAGCCATATTCAGATAGCTACGTCCCAGCATCATCGAATAGGTTGATGCCAAAGGTTTTATCCGAACTAAATAATGAAGAAACATGTGCCATGACATACAAACAATTAATTGATCATTGCGGAAAGATTAACCTGAGTGTAACTGATGAGCAGATTAAATATGTTGAAGAGCTAACTCGGGAACAGGCAAAATCTAAGCTTTGGCTACAATTCAAGGCAGGATGTATTTCCTCATCAACATCAATATCTTGCTGTAGGACAAATATCAAGTGCCCTTCTCAAAGCTTCATCAAGAGAATTTGTTACCCTCACTTACATAGTTTCACTACTGAGGCAACAAGATGGTGATGCACCCATGAAAAAGTGGCACTTCATGCATATAAAGATATAATGGCTACACAACATAGACATTTTCAAGTGAAGGACTGTGGCTTTGTGATTTCAAAGGATCTACCCTTCATGGGTGTATCCCCAGATGGAATCACATATTGCTCTTGTTGCGGGATTGGTTCATTAGAAATTCTTCCTTCAGTGATTCTTCAGTAAAGGATAACTTATCAAGCTTTGCTACTACATCTTCATACCTTTTTTCCAAGACATGAATCTCTTGACAGGTCATATCAGTTTGACAAGATACATCCTTTGTTACCAACGCGGGTTCGATGTATCCGTCTTTATTGTTTGGTAATTTGACGGGGGTCTGGTTGCCTTCATCTTGGTTTGCCTGTTGTTGCTTCCGTTTTTGACCTCTAACGCTTCTGTTCAGTGATGAATCTGCAGGAGGCCTGAATTTGTTGTGTCCCAAGTTTAAAGTAGGTGCCCGGTCTATGTTCACCTTGTGGAAAAGAGCAGCTGGTTTCCCGCAGACGAAGTGATCTGGGCAAACTCTGGTGTTGGTTTGCTTCTCCGGGGTCAAATCTGATCTGCTAATCCGAGCCAACCCGACAGCTCGTCTCTCTTCTGAAATTCATTTTGCCTCTTCACCTTGATGTCTGATAACTTTTGGTAATATGAAAAAGGATTTCTTGTCCCTTCCAATTCTGTTTGAACACCCAATAATTGCACAAAAATTAACCATGATTGATGAGCTCATTTTGATTGGGTAGGCTTATGGCCTAAAACGGTAGGCAGTAACTCGAAGAAATTTTCCTTCTTCGAGCCAGGTGCTTATCAAGTTTTTTTTTTTATTTCAAACTGTTCCCTGGATAACAAATGGCAGCAAGCAATACTTTTACGAAGTAAGAATGAACTTTTCTTAACTTATAAACACACTTTCGGCAAAAACAAGCGGTGAGAACACACGTTGCACAGAATTAACAAACGGTTGCTACAGGTATCCACAGCTAGGTTGTAATCCAACATGGCGGCAGCAAGAAAGTCACATGACCGAAATAATGAATTCTCCCCAGTTACCCCCCCCCAAACAGGCGCCCCAACCGACCAGAGGAGGTGCTAGTGCAACGACCAGGACACATACCCCAGCATACCCACATCCGGCTTTCCACCCGCAGATATGGCCAGATGTGTCTGTAGGTAGGGACACCCGACTAAGCCGGCGGTAACACAGGGATTCGAACCGACGATCCCCGTGTTGGTAGTGAACGGAATGGACCACTACACTACCTGGACGCCCATATGGTGAAATTCTAAATACTGTAATGTGCACACACCTTTGCAGAAATGGAGCGAGAGACCAACCACGACGGGTTTCGCAAAGGGAACATTTTCAAATATGCCCTTGAAAAGCAAATGAATTTCTACTCAAGCCAGAATAAACTAATCAGAGGCCCTTTCCTTTTACCGCTCTCCCTTTCCAAGCTCTTGGTTATTTCCTTGTTGACATTTACAATACGTCAGCCTGTCCGAGCTGTCCATAACTCATAAACAGATCTGCTATCGCGAGCGATGATGCATGTAAATAAATCTCGGCTCATCGAGGCGTTTACTGTTACATCACATCAACAAATCTACTAAACACCTGGCCAGGGCTACATTACATCGCTTCCCCCCATGACAGATGTCTATGTGTGATTTAGAGGGCCGAGGAAAGGAGGGGGGAAAAAATCCTTTTCGGTGTCCACAAATGGAGCTGTCGACAGAGGCAAGACATCTAAGGCTATGAGGTGTCTGATAAGTGAGGTTTCTCACACCCACCCCCCCCCAACTCCCACTCCCCCGGCTCCCTACAGTAATATGAGATGACACCTATTTGTGACATATGACTGTATGGCAGATTGCTGAGGGCTCAACAGTATCTCCCCTGCAGCAGCATCGGGGCCGAACTCGAGATGTAGCAAGGCTTCCAACCTTGCTTAAATTGCTGCAGGTTGGAGCATGTGTACATTTGGGTGAGAAGTGCTATGTTTGCCTCCGAGATATATGTGCATGTGCATGTGTATGTGTATGTGCATGTGCATGTGCATGTGGGTGTGTGTGACTGTTGCAAATTGATATTGTGCTATTTATTGCCACAAGGTGGGATCTGTGAAACGGAATAGGTAGAATGTCCTGAAACTGCCATCACCAGTGATACAAAATGCACTGTCTATGTCAACAAGTACATAGACACACAGAGGCAGTAGCATTTATTTTTCACCGTTTGGGCATTGTGCTACAGTTTAAGGTCATAGATCTAATCTGGCCATAGAACCAATCTGTGGTGCAATATCAGACATGGTTTGTGGCAAAAATGCTGTCAAGATTAGGGGTTCAACTCCAGCAAGCAACGCCTTATGGGAAATATCAATACTCCGGGTACATTGCAGCACTTTAAAGCTGCTTAATCAAAAGACTCACGTCTCGTCAAATACAAGCGGGACTGTTCCTTGAGGCATTCTTAACCAAACTTGATTATTTAACCTTGTTAGGTATAAACTTTGACAGAAACTGAATATGAATAATTTACAGTCACGGGCTAACATAGATGTCAAGTGATCCACAAATGTCAGTCATCATATAAAAAGGCCTCGCTCTTAATAACCACATCAATCACTTGACTTCAGCCGTGTATCTCATGCTGAGAGTTTGAGGCTATTCTGTGCAGTGTTGCATTTTCCCCCATTTTGCCTTGTTTATCTTTCTTTTATTAACACTACATTCTCTCTCTCTCTCGCTCTCGCTCTCAAAATGCACATGCTTCAATTTATTCTGCACTGTTCACCATCTGCCATACCACTCCTGCATGATGTACGGATGCATTTAATATATCTATTACAACTACACCCACCCATCCATTATCCAAACCGCTTATCCTGCTCTCAGGGTCATGGGGATGCTGGAGCCTATCCCAGCAGTCATTGGGCGGCAGGCGGGGAGACACCCTGGACAGCCTGCCAGTCCATCACAGGGCCGACACATTCACACCTACAGACAACTTAGTACAGCCAATTCAGCTGACCTACAGGTTTTTGGACTGTGGGAGGAAACCGGAGCACCCCGGGGGAAACCCACGCAGACGTGGGGAGAACATGCAAACTGCACATAGAGGACGACCCGGGACGACCCTCAAGGTTGGACTACCCCGGGGCTCGAACCCAGGACCTTCTCGCTGTGAGGCGACCATGCTAATCACTGCGCCACCAGGCCGCCCTGCAACTACATACAACTTACACTTACAACTACATATATACCTCTGTATATACTGTTACGTTTCCATTTCAAAGGTTAATTTTGGATTTTAATGAGTGACTTTAATTTAAATATGTTTATTTTTCTCCAGCCTGTAGACACTATGAATGTTTTAACTTAGTGTTCGTCTATTTTTAGTTAGCTTTAGTTTCAAATTTCTCATGCTGGACTGTAAATACTGTATTTTTATATTTTTGTTTGTTTATTTTTAGATTTTTTTTTTTAGTTTTAACTTCATCTGCTGTCCTATTCTTTGGTTGTTTTTTTTTTGGTTGAACTGATGTTTAAGCATTTCATTGCCAGCAATGTCTGCCACACTGTGTTGTTGAGCATTTGATAAATAAAACAACTAGAAATCAATAAGAAAATTAAGATATGCTCAAAACCCTGCTTGTTTCATGACAAATCAAAAGGTAAAGTAAACTCAGGGGCGTCCGGGTGGCATGGCGGTCTATTCCGTTACCTACCAACAAGGGGCTCGCTGATTCGAATCCCCATGTTACCTCCGGCTTGGTCAGGCGTCCCTACAGACACAACTGGCCGTGTCTGCGGGTGGGAAGCCAGATGTGGTTCTGGTCGCTGCACTAGCGCCTCCTCTGGCTGGTCGAGCTGCCTATTCGGGGGGGGTGGGGGACTGGGGTGAATAGCGTGATCCTCCCATGCGCTACGTCCCCCTGGTGAAACTCTTCACTGTCAGGTGAAAAGAAGCATCTGGCGACTTCACATGTATCAGAGGAGGCATGTGGTAGTCTGCAGCCCTCCCCGGATTGGCAGAGGGGGGTAATTGGCCAAGTACAATTGGGGAGAACAAGGGGGGGGGGGTCCAAAAAAAAAGTAAACTCAAATTAAATCAAGACTCAACTCAAAACTTAAATGAATTAAACTTGCAGCAAAACTTGATAAAACTCTGTGTGTGTGTGTGTGTGTGTGTGTGTGTGTGTGTGTGTGTGTGTGTGTGTGTGTGTGTGTGTGTGCGTAAAAGACCTCTTGTAGAAGCAAGATGATCCCTAAATACATTGTTAGTTAGCCTATTGCCACACTGCCCTAATGGGACTCATTGTGTACCCTCAGTGACAAGACACACATCCTCATGTCAGGACATTATATTAATACTAGAAGAACCCCGCTACAATGTAGCGGTTTGGTTATCCACCCGTCTAAATGTCCCTCTTCTTCATCCTGCCAGCTAACCGCCTTCCCCCTGCCCCTAAACCCCCTCCCCCACTCCAACTCCCTCCCCCCAAATGCTCAGAATCATCTGAAATGCTGAGAAAAGTGGTTTTTAGCCATTTTTAGAATAGGAATATTTTGCATAATTCTGCATAATTATTATAATTATTTTAATGTTCTGCTATTTTTCTGGTCCTCTCTGGAACAATACGTACCACCTCCAAAAAAAATGAGGATCATAAGTGCATTTTTGCAAAAATGCATATTTTGCATAATGCCAAAACATTTCTAAGTCCCAGAAATTTTTTTTTATATAGGTGAAAAAAAATCGAAGATGCTCAGAATCATGTGAAATGCAGAGAAAAGTGGTTTTTAGCCATTTTTAGAAAAATGCATATTTTGCATATTTATGCATCATCAATTATGAATAATAATTTGCCCCTGATCATCCCCAATAACCTCCAAAAAGAATCAAGGCCCCAAGTGCTTTAGTTTGGCCGTTTATAGACTCTCACACAGACACACACCACACACCAGACACACATTGTGAAAATACAGGAGTAGATTCATTTATTCATGTACAATTTTCCAACAAAGTTTCAAAGCTCTGCGAAGGAAACAAAAAAAAAACTGACACAATACATAGTGAAACTTATTTGTGAATAGGATTTATAAAGTACTTTGACAAAAATATGACCTGTTTAATATCAGCATGACAGAATACAGTACTATATGAATTAAGAAATAAATAATTGCTGGTAAAATAGTCAAACATTTATTATGTATCATTAAATGCATGCAAAGAATTTCAATAAACTGTTTAATGCTGTGTATTTGGAAAGAGAGTAATGCCATATGGGCACATTTACATTCATTTCATTTACATTTCTGACATAAATTCCATAATTAACACTACAAAGGTGGCCAAGGAGAGTAGGAATCAAGAGATGGCATCTCATCATGTCGTCATATCACCATCATCACCATCACCATCAACACCATCATCACCATCACCATCACCATCATCGTCACATTTTCTGACACTTGTTTTCCATGACTACAGAACTTAGATGTGAGACCTCAGCTTTAAACACCAGGCTTTCACAGGTAGTTGAAAGTCTCACTCTTACGTCTTCCTCGCCAGCTCGGAGGCCGGTAGGTGCATTCAGTCTGTTGTACGTCAGACCTTCAAAAGAAACTGGCTGTTGGTGGAACAACTGTTCTGCGTGCACGCACAATTGCGTAACACGAAAGTTCTTCTTTGACTCCGTCACCTCGCTGGCAGTGAATTATCAATCACTGCGGTAAATCTGCAATTTTTGACGGACAGGGCACCGAGTGTCAGTTCCACTAAACTCATTTTCATTTCAATCATCTTCTCTCATCCGGTGGGAATAATCTCTTTATGAGATCAAGGATTTATCAGATTTAAATTAGGTTTGGGTTCCATGACATGAATGAGACTTTCTTCGTGTGAAGGAGAGCAGTGGAAGGGAAGGGAAGAGGAGGATGGGGGGCAGTTTAACAAGAGAAGTCGTCAAAGTCGTTTGTAATGTTCAGAAAACGCCGGAGGACATCTGACCTTACTCTGTCTAAAAGTGTGAGGATCGCTTTGAACGCCGGCGCTATTGTCTCGGTGGCTAATGAAGGCTATCAATTATTAACAGGTGGATGTTCAAGAAGATTAATCATGAGGGCTTTATATATGTTTCAATATGGTGGTCTATTTCGACACTGGATTAGTTCACAGACACTATATGCGCTTGGATGGGATTTTCTTGGGGTGCAATAGGACACGGGCATGATGAAGCGGTCATTTGTTCTGAGCAGCTTCTCAGCCTTGACACATTGAAGGATTCTCAGGGAATGGATCTTGGCCAGGGTTCAGCACATTGGACAGTTAGCGAGCTTTTATTTAAATCAGCTTGTTTGTCATTGTCGGAGCAGTGGACGACTCCCTGGGTATTTGGCCGCTCCCGGGCCTCCATTTCCTCCGCCAGCCCTCCCCTCTCTCCCTCCGTTTTCCGAGGCCACGCTGGTCCCTGGTAAATAAAACTTCATCAATTTCCTCCTGCAGAAACTATAACCCCCCCCCCCCCAGAGCATTTACCCCCCAATTCAGTACCTCGTCAAAAAGTGTCACATTCTGAGCAGGCTTTGCTATAAATGAAGACCTGTTACACAACAGACCCTTTTAAGTAAAACTTCGAGCATATTAAGGAAAATCGATTGTCAGCAGGGAAGCCTTGGAGAGCGGTTAGAGTTTTCATCCCTCAACCTGATGATCCAGTTCCCATGTCATCCACCAAAGTGTCCTCCAGCAAAACACCGTCCTCTCTGTCAGTACTGTTATTATATCCGATCTTGTGCTCTTGAGTTCTCTCTGATACAGGCAAAAAGCAATTTCCCTATAATTATCATATCATTATGTTAATATCGATCTAACATTGATCATAACAACAGTAGTTCTAAATATGTGAATGACAAATGGAATAGAGAAGTCTTTTTTTTCCTTTTTTATTTTTTACTTTTCCCGCTTTCTTCTCCCCAGTTGTATCGGGCCAATCACCCCGTTCTCCGAGCCATCCCGGTCGCAGCTCCACCCGGATCCGGGGAGGGCTGTAGACTACCACATGCCTCCTCCGATACATGTGGAGTCGCCAGCTGCTTCTTTTCACCTGACCAGTGAGGAGTTTCACCAGGGGGACATAGCACGTGGGAGGATCATCATATTCCCCCAGTTCCCCTCCCCCTGAACAGGTGCCCCGACCGACCAGAGGAGTGCAGCAACCAGGACACATACCCACACCTAGCTCCCCACCCGCAGATATGGCAAATTGTGTTTGTAGGGACACCCGACCAAGCCGGAGGTAACACGGGGATTCGAACAGGCAATCCCCGTGTTGGTAAGCAATTGAATAGACCGCCACGCTACCCAGATGCCCCGCGAAGTCTGGTTTGAACATTTCTGGTAATCTCATATTTCTCTTTCAACACAACAACCATTCATATAAAGGATTTTCAAAGCATATTGTGACGTCTTGTCCTGCTGCATATAAGAAACATGTCCACAATGGTCAACTGCTCCAACAAAAACTTTTACTTAAATGTGTCTCTGACTCACAACTCACTCAAAACGTAAAACAGTTAACACTGCTGTAACACATACAGATGTGAACAGGTTGCCCACTGTAATGTGTCATATCATACATAACACACCCCCCCCTTCTAAACTTGAGGAGTAACCTAATCCACCGAGAGTAAACCACCAAAATATCATCAATCCTAACTTAGATTCAATATTTGGCTGTAAACATAAACAGTGCCTCACAAATAACCCCACTTGATTTATGCATGAAAATCAGTCACATCATCTTCTAAATGATCCGGATGGACTCAAGGCCGTACTGGCCACTCTCCTCTGTTGACCACCAGTGGCTGTTGAACTAGGGACCCCGTTGGTGGTTCTGGGCCTAGAGGTAGGGGAAGGGCAGGAACATCAAGCTGTGCTTCTGAGGCATATGACCTGTTATTACAGGCCCTCATGAGAGGTGTGGCCAACTGAGCTCCCCTGGGCAATACCCAGCAGGCATTGAGGCATCCGGCATGCCAGTGAGAGCCATCACTCAGCAGAAAGTGGCAGGCTGCAGTTGTTGTATGACCTGCAGTGGTTTAAACCAGAATGATTTCATCCTGTTGCGCTGCTGGGGTTGGGTGTGTACCCAGTCTGACACATGGATGAGCGTTTCCTTCATTCTCAATGTAATATCGAAGTGGTCCTTTTATTGCCCTGTGGTGCTTACTGACAGCCTGCTTCACCCTGGCTCGCCTGGCTGCTGGAACATGTGTTTTTTTTAGTCTGAGCTGGTCAAGTGGAAGTAACATCTCCCATCCAAGCATGAGGGATAATGGTGATGCGTGCGTGGTAGCATGTTGACTAGCCCTATAGTGCATCAGTGTTTGGTTAAGGGCCATTTGGAAAGTGCACCCCAGGACCAGGGATGCCCTTATGACATTCTTCAATGTTTAGATAAAACATTCTACTCCGCCATTAGCTTATGGGTTGTAATAGGCTGTGCTGATGTGTTTGACCCGTTTGTTGGCCAGGTAAGAAAAGAACTCGGCGGATGTAAACTGAGGCCCACTGTCTCTAGTAGGGAAGGAAGGCAGGCCCCACCTTGCAAACAAGCCAGCCAGGATTCCCACAATGGCACGTGTTGTGACTGCACTGACAGGAGCTGCTTCCAGCCACTTTCAGTGGAGGTCATACACCACCACAAGAAACCGTTGATGTTGGGGGATTGCATAACCATGTACCTCGCCGTGTATGTCATATGGGGTTCTGGTTCCCAGCTGACAGTTTGTTTGTTTGTAGCTCTGCTTGCTTGTAACTTTTAATAACTTGTAATAACTAATAACTTTTAACAACTCCTTGGTGTTAAAGTGTGTTGTTTCCTTCTACTAATGAGACTTACAACTCGTTTCAACCCCACTGGGCTATGAACTTTAATAATAACTTCGGCACGTAAGGTTATGCATCATGCTCGGTCCGTTATTCCAGGTGCAACAACATAAACGACCCCTGTGTAAACAAGGAACTAAACAATGGTTCCTAACAATAGTTCCTATTGTTACACTTGGGACCAATGGATTATTTTTAATTGATGTCATGGTCTGCCTCTATTATTATTTTATGGATTTTATTTGATCATCAACTCCTGCACTGACTTGATTGCACTGAAGCCTCCAATACTGTAATGCTGGGGCTGTATGTGGCTTGATTATAGCTTGTGGCTAAGCTAACCAAAACAATTACGCCAACTTTGCCTTGTGAGGATGGTGTGCAACTCAATAAAGTCAAGTCAATTCAATTTTATTTGTATAGCCCAATATCACAAATTGCAAATTTGCCTCAGTGGACTTTACAGCAACACAACATCCTGTCCCTAGACCCTCAGACCACTGACCTTGAAGAGGATGTTCGATGGCTTTCTGATTAACTCCATAAGAAAGACTCCCTTTTGACCAGTTTCATGGACATGGCTCCTGGGCAGTCCAAACAGATTTCCTCTCTCAGTGCATCCATCCAGGACACAGTTCCATGAGACCCCTCCGCTTATCCATGGCTTTTCTCCTGCTCAACACCTCACCACCAGTCATTCTGGGCTGAAGTTATGGCCGTGGTTGCAAGAGAGGCTCAGATGGGGGTGCCTCACCCCCTTGCCTAAGCCGCTCCAACTGCTATGTGACCGTGCCTGACGACACTCCAATCCACCCAGCTGATGTTCCTGTGGTTCCGACACATCCTGATCTGGACCTCTCTATGAAAATGATGCCTGCCGACACTGCAGTTTCCCCACTAGTGGCTAGCAATGTTCCGGTGGCTCACCATCCCACTGTGAAGCCAAAACAACAGCCTTCATTCCAGGTAATGACCTCCTCTTCACAACATAAGATCCTGAAAGAGGCCATGATTAGATGCTCTTGAAGTCTTCCTTATTCCGAGTCAGGTGGAAAATCCATTATCAGAGCTGATGTCACTGCCTTGCCACAACATTCGCCTGCATGGACACCCCATCCCCAGTCGGCGAATACAAAACACAGTGTGGATCGTGCACTCTCCTGCCATAAGAAACCACAGCCAACACCTCCTCGTCCCCTTTTCTCCCCAGCCACATTAATAGTTGGGGATTCCATAATCAGGAACATCTGTTTTCTCAATGCAGCCACACACTGTTTCCCTGGAGCCACAGTCCCTAATATCCTGAATAAGCACCCAGGGCTGCTGCACTCACTCCCATCTTCCACCAATCAAGTGATCGTTCATGCGGGCACAAACGATGCAGCTCGTCAGCAGTCTGAGTTGACCAAAAAGGATTTTAATGACTTTTTCAGCTTTTTAAATACTTGTGGACAGTCTGTTTTTATTTCCGGACCTATTCTGACACTGGCCCATGGAGCAGGGCATTTCAGCAGAATCCTCAGCCTCAACATGTGGCTCATCTCCACCTGCAGAGCTCATAATATAGATTTTGTTGACAATTCTAATCTGTTTTGGGGTTGTTTCTACCTCTTCAGAACTGACAAGAGTCCACCCCAACAGGCTGGGTAGCCGGATGCTAGTGGCCAACTTGCAGCACACAGTAAAGTCTTCTCCACGTGACTGACTGTTTACATCCCACACTTCCCTTCCGTACCCTCCGCTCGAACCCCACAGTACTTTTTCACGCGCTAGCTCCCCCCACTGGCCTCATCTGTCATTAACGCTCTCACTGGGAATTTTCTCCATACAGACTATTATTAGGCACTGGGCCTCTCATCCACATGACATATCTAATAGTAGAAACAATAACAACCAAATATCTAGAGCAAATATCATCTGCAATTAACATCCTATTTGCTGTACTCCTGTTGCTTTTCACCCTGCTTTGACACCAAACAATTTTGGCCTCCTGAATCTGAGATCTCTTGGTAATACGTCGTTTATCATTAATGGTTTTATTGTTTCTAACAATCTGAACTTTTTATGATTACTGAGACATGGCTGTCCCCAGGGGACACTGTTCCCCTGATTGAGGCTAGGCCCCCTGATTTTGCAAATTTTTCATTTTCATAGTTCCTCTGGAAAAGGGCCTAGCTGGTTTTTTTTTATAAGTTAGGTCCTGTTATTTTTGGTCATTTTATGTCCTTTGAGGTATTAAGTTTCTTAATCACTGGCCTGACCCCTTTAATCTACATCTTAATGTATAGGCTCCCTAACTCATATTTATTTCTGAGTTTTCTGAGCTTCTATCTATTGTCATACCTAAATATGACAGGGTGCCTATTCTTGATGATTTTAATATTCATGTATGTTGTCCTTCCCATTCCGACTTCACATTTTTTAGTTTGCTGGTTCGGGTGAAGCGGCCGGTGTGTGTTTGGTCTCAACGTACCCAAGCAGCGAAACAGGCCTACTGTGGTACTTACTGTGGGGTTTACTGCCGGCATGGGGGACATTTCTATTTTGAGTACACACGGCCCGTACAGTGAAACTGTGAATGGCTCATTAAATCAGTTATGGTTCCTTTGCTCGCTCTTCCTTTACTTGGATAACTGTGGCAGTTCTAGAGCTAATACATGCCGACGGGCGCTGACCTTCGGGGACGCGTGCATTTATCAGATCCAAAATCCTCGCGGGGCGCTCCTCCCTAAGGTGGCGCATCGGACCGCTTTGGTGACTCTAGATAACCTCGGGCCGATCGCCTGCCCTCCGCGGCGGCGACGTCTCATTCGAATGTCTGCCCTATCAACTTTCCATGGTACTTTGTGTGCCTACCATGGTGACCATGGGGAACGGGGAGTCAGGGTTCGGTTCCAGTGAGGGAGCCTGAGAAACGGCTACCACATCTAAGGAAGGCAGCAGGCGCACAAATTACCCACTCCCGACTCGGGGAGGTAGTGACGAAAAATAACAATACAGGACTCTTTTGAGGCCCTGTAATTGAAATGAGTACACTTTAAATCAGGGGTCCCCAATAGGCGGCCCGCGGGCCACGTCCGGCCCGTGACGGGTTGATGTATGGTCCGCGAGGATTTTTGGAGAAATGCCAGAAGGAAGAATTTTTTTTGTTTCCCTACCAAAAAAAAAAAAAAATTTCTTAGTAAAAGTAAGACTAGTAATATATCGAAAAATAGATGAAAAATCTCTGTTTAAATTATAATACCTGCAACGTATCGACACCAAAACAAACTAATGAACAACATGCTGCTGGAGGTTGAGTGGCCCGTGGTTTTAAAAGTGGCCCGCTATGAAAAGTAATTGGGGACCCCTGCTTTAAATCCTTTAACGAGGACCCATTGGAGGGCAAGTCTGGTGCCAGCTGCCCTTCCTCGAAACACAAGGAGCCTGTAGCCAAGCAACTGCTTGCACAGGATCTCGTCTTAGTCTCGGCGGGCCTCTTCTGCAGCGACACGCAAAGAGGAGAGACATGAGCGGGAAAAAAGAAAAAAGAAAACGACCTAGAGAACCGTGTCTTCCAGGCAAGATGGGAAACAGAATATCTTTTTTCATGGAATTCAAAGGCAAACCTGTGTGTTAAGTGTGCCTGGAAACAAAATCAGCCATGAAGGATTTCAACTTGCGTCGCCACTACAATACCACACACAAAGTCAAATATGGCATGTACACCGGAGGTGCCAGAGCCGCTATCATCGCTGACATCAAAGGAAAAATACACCGACAGCAGAAGCATTTTACCAAAGGCACGTCCACACAGGAGTCCTCTCTCAAGGTGTCTTATGCTGATTGAGCTTGCTAAAGCAAAGAAGCCCTTGTCAGATGGCGAAACAGTGAAGCTATGTGCAGTAGACACGGCTAAAGCTTTTGGAGATGGTAATATTGCTAAGAACTTTGAAACGGTCACTCTGTCCCGTCATACAGTGACACGAAGAGTTTTTGACACTCAAAATCCTGTCGAGGGAAAGCTAAAACAAGTCACGCATGACTCCAAGTACTTCTCCTTAGCGTTGGGCGAGAGTATAGATGTGATGGATGCTAGCCAGCTTCTCATTTATACAAGAGCCATGGACAGTTCATTTGAAGTGCATGAGAAGTTATTGAAATTGGTGCCTTTGCATGACACTACCAAGGGCAGGATGTTTTCAAGCCATTAAAAGTGTTGTAAGTGAGCATGGGGGCTTTGACAAACTTTCAGCTGTTGTTATCAATGGCGCACTATCAATACGAAGAAGACGCACTGGAGTCGCCTGGCTCCTCCAACAGAGCGGCATTGACAGTCCAGCATTGCACTGCATCATACATCAGGTGGGTGATGTTATTGCTAACTATTGATATATAGTTATGAATGTGGGTTTTCTTTGTGAGAATTTTTATCATGGGCTAAATCCTATTTCATTTTGATCTTACAGGAGGCCCTCTGTGCCAAGGCAATGAACTTCAGCCATGTCATGGATTTAGTTACCAAGGTTACCAATCTCATTCAAGGGGGAGGGGGGCAGGTATCTCAATCATAGGAAGTCTGTAGCCTTTTTGGATGAAGTGAGTGCCGCCTACAGGGATTTACAGATGCACACAGAGCAGATGGATGAGCCACGGGAAGTGCTTGGAGAGGTTTTTTTTTATATTGCGCACCAAAAGCCCAGTGTTCTTGGCGGACAACATTCAATGTGATACAAGTGCTTACTGCAGTAAACTCAGGGATACAGATTTTCTCTGCGACATTGCCTTCCTTGTGGATATTATTTCGCATCTTAATAACCTTAATATGCAGTTGCAGGAAAGAGGCCAAACTGTGTCAGATCTATATGCAGCGTACATTACCCCTGTTGTTTAAAGAAGGCTTTTCATCCAACCATCCACATTTGGCACACTTTCCAGCCTGTGAAGAGATGCACAAAGGTGTCCCCGAATGTGAGGAAATATTTCTCAAGTACAGCGCAGACACAGAATCACTGCAGCAGAAGCTCAAGGAACATTTTCAAGATTTCCACGCCATGCAGCCATGAATTGCGTTATTCACTGGCCCCATCTCTCCTGCTGTCAGTGAGCAACCCCCCAGAGTTGCAGCTTGAACTTTGCGAACTACAGTCAGACCCCTTCTTTCAAGCAAAGCACAATGAGAGAGGAATTTCATTTTGGAGACTACTACCCGAGTCCTGCTTTCCACTCCTCAGGGGTTTTGCACTCTCAATGGCTAGCATGTTTGGGAGCTCTTACATCTGCGAGAACAGCCTCTCAACAATGAAGCATATCAAGTCAAAAGAAAGAAAAGGCTTACAGATGAAACTCTGTTCTAGCTCATGCAGATTGAATGTCAATGTTTGTGCATCCAATCTATTGTACGCCAGCAGGAGAGGCCACAAGTATCTCATGAAGACATAACTTTATACTGATCCACCTGAGGGTGAGTTTCAATGGCTTCATCAGTGTATGAATTTGTGTATGAATGTGAGGCATACATTGTGTGATGGAGGGCTAAGACGAAGAAAAGGGCCGCCAACGCCACCTGGGGAATTGCACCCCAGGAAATAATAGTTCTCTTTAAAACCAGAATTAAGGACTTGAAGCTTAGCCAGGCAAACAGATTCGCTACTGAAAAAGGACAGAGACATGGTTCAAAAATATAAATACTTTGTTTAATTAATCAAAACAAGAAAGGACCGGAATTGGAGCTGCTAAGGAAATCAAGAAAAAAACGATTAAAACCAACATGAAGCCATTTAATCTTTATTACAAATGATTTGTAAAAATTATCTTTTAATACAATTAAGAAAATGTAAAAGAACTACTTTAAAATACCAAAAAAATGCCCAACCTACAGAAATAATGGTAACCAAACTAGAAAGCTAGGCTGAGGCCAACTGTGGAAGGCAGACTAACTGAGGAGTGCCCAGGGGTGCTACCAATACTCACCTTCAGTGCAGCACAGCAAACCTCACAGCAAACTGGTGAACTCGCCACACGTGTCCCGGTGCTCCTACTCACTCACACACACACACACACACACACACACACACACACACACACACACACACACACACACACACACACACACACACACACACACACACACATGCATGCAGGGACCTCACCACAAGTGCCTAGCCTCCCACAAGATGACACTCAGACCGCTGAGGGGAATAACTGACAAAATAAGTCAAATAGGTCAACAACAAAAAACCCAAACTAGAGAAGGGTCAACCCAGTTAGTAATCAAAAGAAACTAAGGCAAAACAGCAGCAGAACCACCTCCAGCAGGGAACCTTGACACCAGGAAATACTCCTGATAACTAGCACAACAGTGGCAGCAAACACTAGGGGTTCCACGCTAGAAGTTCAGGAACTGCAGCACCAACTACCAGACACATGCGACGAGGAAGAGAGAAGGCAAAAAAAGGATTGCACAGGTGGTCACAGGTGGCCTAGATAACCTGGCCCTGATGAGGGAGGAGTCAGGCCTGGAGCTGCATTCACAACCACTCGACCTACCAATGAAGCACTCCCCACCACAATTGTAAAAAAGTGCTTTGAGTGGTCGGTAGACTAGAAAAGCACTACATAAAATGCAGTCCACTTGCCATTTTGTGCTAAATGCATGTTGATTTGAAACATGTCATGGAATGGGAGGGCAGAGTAGAAATGCACGGCAAACATGAATATTAGCTGCTGCACTTAGTGTGAATGTTAACTTTTGTACCATTACTGAATGATAATTTTTGAGACCCCATTGCACTGAAATAACAGTATCTCACTAAGGAATGTGGACGTTTTGTTTCTTTATTAAGCTCATTCAATAAAAATGTTGGTATATTTATTCTTTTCATTAAATTAGTGGCTACAATTGGTTAATTGAGTGATGGGGTTACAGGATCCTACTGGTGGAAGTGCATGATCACGATCTGGCCCTCTGGTAGTGAGGATAAAATGTTTGTGGTCCTATCATCAGTGTTGCCCATCCCTGCCCTAGAGGCAAAAGCAATGGGCCTCTCCAGTCCAGCTTGCAACTGTGAGAGGACAGACCCAACTGCACAAACGGATGCGTCGCAGGTGACAATGATCGGATGGGAGGGATTAAAATTAGCCAAAACTAGGGCTGTGCTGAGCTGGGCCTTTAGAGTGCAAACTGCCTCAGCACAGGCAGTAGTCCAGATCTTCTTGAGGAACTGATGCAGAGGTGCCATGGTCTGAGAATAGTGGAGCAGAAACAAAAGATAATTGGCTGTCATGGCTAGGAATGAGGACACCTGGAAAGCTAAAGTAGGTTCTAGAAGTCAATGGATGGCCTTCACAATTGACGTCAGTGGGCTGATGCCATTGCCTGACAGGTGAAACCCCACGAACTCGATGGCCAGCGCAGCGAATGTACACTTCTCACCGTTCAGAGTGAGATTGCCAGCAAGCAAGGCCCAAGGACTCTGTAGAGACACTGGTCATGTGTGTGGAGGTCTGAGCTGTGAACTACTATGTCATCCAAATACACTGCCACCCGCGGGAGTCTTGCCAGGATGCTGCTTCTTATCTTCTGGAAGCAGCTAGGGGCAGAGCTACGTCCAAAAGCCATGCGTGTGTAGCACAACACACCAGAATGTGTGATGAAAGCCGTGAGGTCCCTACTGTTGGGGTGGAGGGGCACCTGAAGATAGCCGTGACAGAGGTCAAGTTTCGAGAAGACCTTGGCATCATGAGCTATCAACTCTTCAGCCATGGGTAATGGGTGTTTATCAGGGATGACAGCCTTGTTTGCATACAGAGATCCACACAGATGCGAATTCCACCTGATATCTTGGACACGATGACTAAGTTTGAGATCCAGCAGGAGGCAGCGACAGACTCAATGATGCATGCATGCAACAGTGGCAAGTTCCTTTACAACAGCGTCCCAGAGCCCCAGGGAAATGCGGCATAGGGGTTTTATGACAGGGGCTACATTAGAGTCCACTAAGGGCCTCTGAGTGAAGGCCATGAGGCAGCTAAGCCCCTCGAACAGGGCTGGCCATTTCTGTTGCCAAGTGCAGGTAATGTGGTTGATAAGCTGACTTACTGCCATCCATTAGGGCAAAGCCCAAGCGCATGAAGAGATCAAGACTCAGGAGGTTTGCATCTTTCCTTACCATGTAGAATGCAAACAGTGGTAAAAGTGTTTGGTGCCATACTAGTGTACTGGTCATTTTTGGGTGCCGACTATGTCAGTTTTGGAGCTGCCAAACATAGCTGTAGATGGCTGCTGGAGTGACACATGGCTGAAGAATTTGTGGTAAGTTTTGAGGTTAAGCAACATTGCAGTGCCTGTATACAGCAGTAATGGCAACCCTACTTCACCCAGTTGCACTATGCATGTTTTAAACATCGCTTGCTTGATGAAGACAGTTCTAATTTCAGTGTAGCTATGCTGGGGCAGAGAGGTGACTGGGAACCTGTGTTGGGTTGGGCCAGTGGAAGGGGCTGAGTGACAAACGTTGGCGAAGTGATTACACTTCGAACAATTTCGGCATATCTTCCCCCGTGCTGTGCAATGGGGAGCCCTGCAGTCATGTAAGCTAGTCCCACAATTGCCACAGCCACGTCTGTGTGTTTGCCTGTGTGCCTCGTTCACCAATAGATCAGTACTGGCAGTGGCCTAGGACTGAGGGGGGGCAGGGGGGATGCTCAGCGCAGCGCCTGTGTGTGCTGGAGCTGCTGATGAGGACAGCGGGGATGGGGGGGGGGTGTCTATCTGTGGGCTAGTTGTTAGCATGATGGAACATTCCAGTGCTGCCTTCACTTGGAGTGCTATTTTAATGGCTCCATTGAGACTCAGGTCATCAGGCTTCAAAAGCAATTTCTCCCTCATTTTTTTGCCCACACATAATTTCTACTATCAGCTGATCTCTGATCAGTTCATCCTGAAGACCCCTGTAACTGCAATGACTAGCCATGTCTCTCAAGTTGGTTACAATGTTCTGAATTGACTCACCAGGCAGGTGGTAAGTTTTCCGTAAGCGATAACACCGTAGGATAACGCACGGACTCTTCGTGAACTGGGCTCTAAAGGTGCTGATGGCACCAGCAAAAACTTTCAGGGGCTCCCAAGTGCCTGGAATATCCTCTGTCCCTTCATGCTGAGGCAATGTCACAGCAGCGCTGTTTTCCGCTTGTCTGCAAATGACGAAAAGTCAACTGCTTCAAGGTAAGCTGTAAAACCGTCATACCAGATGTTTCACGGAACCAGGGGTTCATCAGGCATGGCCAAGAAAGCCGCCAGTGGAGGGTAAGTAAAATTCAGCCATCCTTGTCGCCAAATGTAATGTCCTATCCTAGCCCTTTTGTTGTCTTAAGGGTCAAAAAGGCCCATAACAGTGTTTAACAGCAGAGAAAAGACTCTAAAGGATTGTCTTAGGGTCATTTTTGACCCTAAGACAATCCTTTAATCAGTGGACCCTAAGTGTCCACTGATTAAATGCAGTCTTTCTGCACTGTGAAGAGGGAAAACCCAGATAGTCACAAAGTTTGTGATGAATGACAGGTTGTTTCCTCGTGCAAAATAGATTTGGGGTTTGAAATTAAATTGAGTTACTTTACTTTAGAGGTTTAATGAAGGCGGGTTATAAATGACCCTTAACACAAGGGCAGTATACAGAATGTTTGGACAACACATGGGCTACTGCATATAAGAAACATGTCCACACTGGTCAATTGTTGCAATGAAAACCTTTACTCACATGTGCCTCTCACTCTCACAACTCACTCAAAATATAAAACGGTTACACTGCCATAAAAAGTGCAGACGTGATCGACAGGTTGCCCACTATAGTGAGTGTCATTTCTTGCATAGACTCCTGGAATTTGATTTCCACTCTGCTGTTTGCGTATGAGTTATTTCTCTCCTTGGGGTAAGATGTTTTTTTTCTGTCCCACTGAAGCGTCTTAACCAGCAACCCAGCCAAGGGGGTCAAACTGCTGCATTTCAGAGGACGCCGGGCATCAAGCAAACCAATCCACCATACCTGTCATCTTTCAATATTCAATCGGTGACCTGCTCGCTTTAGCTGGCATCATTCTGTCTATTTTTTTTCCTGTAATGAAATGACATGGTCCACCATGCAAAAAAGCCCTGGTGTCCTCCATACATCACTGAGGTCCCTGACTAGAGGATAATCAAATTGCTCATTTTCAATTTTTCATTTCTTTCATCATTTAAAAAGGCCCTGTCAGGGAGAAGCAATGCACTAGCCTCAGACTGACCTTCAGTGATTATTATTTGTGCAACTCTCTCTGCCTCACTCCTTCCCTTCCTCCAATTCCTCGCTCTCTCTCATTCTCTCTCTCACTTTTTTCCATTCCCCCTCCATCTTTCACCCCTTTCCACCTCTTTCTAGCCCTCTTTTCATCATCTCCTTTCAGCGAACTGTCAAACATTCATCTGGCCACAGAAAACAGAGAGCTGAATAACTATCAGCAATTTTCAGCTAAATAAATCAGCTCATTACTTTGTACATCATATTGTAATCTAAACTGGCATTCTACCCCTAATGCATATGCTGGCTGACAGAGGCTTTGATTCATCGGTTTTTGTCATTCCACTGGTCTTTTGCTCGCTTAAGACTTGGGAATTCAAAAAATAAATAAATAAATAAAACATTCTGTGGAGGATGTTGATCATTGTGGACCTTTGATTCAGCTAAACTTGACACTTTCATTATTGACTAATGTTCCACTCGACTGACAAATCGTTTGGAAATTTCAATAATAATTGATTACATATTACGGAATATTAAACCATAATGGCAAGGTCAGTTTTATATAGCTGTAGGAAAAAAAACTTTTAATACATAGCAGTACAAGCTTGTTTTGTGCGTCGCGCACTCATCAGCTGCTAATGTGATTCAACAAAGAGAAACAGTTTACGTTGCCCAGCATCACGCCCCTAATTTCGGTGGACAGCAACCAATCAGAGGAGGAAACATTTAAACTATAACAACCAATGGGGTAGGGTAGGTAGTTACGATGCACAGCAACCAATGGTGGGGTAGAAAACATTACAACCAATGAGGTAAGGGACTGAGGCTTGTTTTGAAAAAGCATCTGAAATAGCATACATTTAAAATATAACAACTTAATTTATGTAAGTCATATAGTGGGGTGGTGTTGGGGCACAGTTGGAAGGACAGGCAGTTAAAATATACAAATATAAAAAAAACATTAATAAATGTCACATGTGTATCATCTAATGGGGGGAGGGGGAGAATAATAAAGATATTTTACTTATAGCTACAAAGGAGATGTTTTTTTCGGTGTCTACAGCTGGTGGCTAATTTTTTTCCACTATTCAAGGTGGACAAATGCAAATAATAAAATACTTTTCTGCCAAGCACAGGTTACATCTTTCACCACTAATTGAATATGCATTGCTCTTTGTAAGGATTTTCCATGAAAGAGGGTAACCGATATTCTTGTCTACCAATGACCAAATGTGGCGGCTTAAGGCCGTTGCATTTCTTGTACATTAATTTCTGAAGGTACTCATATTCCGTCATTCCGCTTTAGTGTGGTCCATCCTTCTCTACAAATCAAGAGCACTTTCCTGATGAATATTTTATTTTGTATTTTAACTATTTATTTGGTTTTCCTATAGGCCCTTATACTTCTGTGGTTATTGAAATCAATGTTGCCTCTATAACATGGCAGACTTTTGTGTTTGTTTTCTCATCTTAGGTCTGTCCTCTGGAGGTGTGGACCAGTGTCCAAATCTTGCCGATGAGGAGCCATTACCTGCTCTTGCAGAGGAGGAGCCGTTACCTGCTCTTGTTGATGAGGAGCCGTTACCTGCTCTTGTTGATGAGGAGCCATTACCTGCTCTTGCAGAGGAGGAGCCGTTACCTGCTGTTGCAGAGGAGGAGCTGTTACCTGCTGTTGCAGAGGAGGAGCCGTTACCTGCACATACATCCCCTGACTTGTCTGTTTCAACTTCAACTGATGTGGCAGGTAAGTTAACAGCACAGCAGCCACTGTATTTGCTCAGATTACTGTGAAATATTGTGACATTAATATTTCTCATTATAATTATAATTTTCCCACAGGTCCTTCTACTTCTGGGATGAATGTCGTTTCTACTCCCTCAACATTCATCCAATACTATGAAGCTCCTCCAGTTACTGGTCAGCTGTTCTGTCTGACGCAGAAAGGACTGATTTGTTAAGAAGAGGACCACTGTGAATAAACATCAGTTACACATTCCCTAAAAAACCTGATGGTCGAAGCTTCCCCTACCACTACACCTACAGACAGTTGATCAATGGGGGGGGGGGGATCAAGCGGAGCTGGCACACATATTCAAAAACCAATGATGCAGTCTATTGCTTCTGCTGCAAATTGTTCTCAAAGAAGTCCACAAAACTGATAACAGATGGACAGAGGGATTGGGTCAACATACTAGGTGCACTACTAAAACAACATGAAAATAACCTGGACCATTGCAACAACTTGGTCAAATGGAAGGATTTTTCACCCCCCGTCTTTCAAAGGGGAAAACCATAGATGCAACAGAAATGTCCCTCTTCGAGGTGGAAAAGAACTGCTGGAGAGATGTTCTCACCCGCTTAATTTGTATTATTCAGTCCTTGGCAGAAAGGAATCTGGTGCTCAGGAGATCGGTTGATCGATTACATCAAGACAACAATGGTAACTTTTTAAAAGAAGTTGAACTCCTCGCCAAATTCAATCCAGTTTTGAAAGACCATGTTCAGAGAATTAACAGTGGAGCACAACACACGTACTTGGGCAAAACAATTCAGAACGAACTCATATCCCGTGTCAGTAACAAGATACTAGAGAAGATTGTAGCAGAAATCAAGGAGTCAAAGTATTATGCCATCATATTAGATTGCACCCCAGATGTAAGCCACCAAGAGCAGATGTCTGTTGTAGTGCGCACAGGTCAGTCTCAGCAAAACACCAGTGATTAAGGCGCACTTCTTGGGGTTTCTATTAGCTCCTGAAACCATTGGTCTAGGCATCTCTGCACTGATTCTAAAGAAGCTTGAATAATTAAACATCCCTTTCCAGGACTGTAGGGGACAATCGTATGACAATGGAGCAAATATGAGGGGCAAACATAAAGGTGTGCAGGCTAGGCTGTTAGAAAAAAATCCACGTGCTCTTTATGTGCATTTTGGTGCACATACCCTGAACCTCATGTTTTCAGATGCTGCCAAAGCATCCAGAGATGCTTCTTGTTTTTTTGGAAATGTTGAAAAAATTTTCAGACTCTTCTCAGGTTCTCCTCAAAGGTGGGCCATCTTGCAGAAGCATGTGACCATCACAATCAAGTCCTGGAGTGAAACCCAATGGGAAAGCCGCATCAAAAGTGTTAAACCGTTGCGCTACCAAGCAGACAAGGTGAGAGAAGCTTTGTTGGAAGTCAGGAAGAACACTCATG
The DNA here is from genome assembly GCF_029633865.1 of Lampris incognitus. NCBI lineage: Eukaryota > Metazoa > Chordata > Actinopteri > Lampriformes > Lampridae > Lampris > Lampris incognitus. The sequence goes on along the minus strand of NC_079216.1, from coordinate 11,646,506 downwards.
ACTCAACAGTGGAAGTTGTGGCCCACTCCCTTGCTGAAGAAATTGGCTCATTTAGATTTTAGATTTGTTCTGTGGTCTGGTATAACATTCTGTCAAAAATCAACACCACAAGCAAGCTCCTTCAATCAGCCAACATGCAGCTTGATGTTGCAGTGGCTCTCATCCAAAAACATAAGAACAATTTAATCACTTACAGGAGAACTGGTTTTAATGATGCACAGGTCTCAGCAAAAGATATCTGTGAGCAAATGAACACTGAGGCAGTGCTGGAGGAGAAGAGATTGAGGACCACAAAAAGGATGTTTGCCTATGAGGCAGTTGATGAGCCACAAGCTGATGCCATGAAGAAACTGGAAGTGTCCTTTTTTAATGCTGTTGTAGACTAGCATTCAGTCTTTGGAGGACCACTTTCAGTCTCTGAGGGAAGTCAGAGACAACTTTGGAATGCTGCTGAATTTCAGCCAACTTGACCCACAGACATGGAGGGATCGATGTAGGCTTCTTGGGGAGAAACTCGCATGTGGAGAAGAAGTGGACATTGATGGGAGTGAACTCGCTACAGAAATGGAGAGTCTTCCAGAACTCCCCCAAGCCAGTATGACAGCATTTGAGCTCTTGACTTATACCTGTCTGGAAACCAGATTTGTGAGTTATATCCAAATCTTTGGATATAACTTTGGATACTTTGGAGGTGGGTTTAGCATGGGGGGTGGGCGGGGAGTGAGGCGGGGGGGGCAAATCAATTTCTGCTTAGGGCCCCATAAAGCCTTGGGCCGGTTCTGCCCTACACAAATGGTTCCCAACTCTCCGTGGCCTCCAGATTGAGATTATGAGAGCACATATGATCTACAATGACAACACAGGTAAACCGCACCCAAGTTTTCAATGTGCTTCACTACCCAGCCCGCCATGCCATTCTACGTGCTGCCAGGAAAGACCCTCTCTCTCTATTAATGGTTGGAGAACTCCCTGCTCTCCTGACTACAGAAAGTTCATTGTTAAACGATGCCAAGCCTTCCATCAGGCTATGGCTAGAGCTTGAATTAAAGATCTGGATTTTTTTCGACTATATCCCGCCACATTGAAAATTAAGGACAATGCTCAATACAAGGCCTTCACTTCTCCCAAACAGGCAGAGGATTTCCCGGCCTCCGCAGCCACTCTGCATCCACAGACCCCTACAGTGTGCGCTGACAGCGTTCCTTCACCTTCACTACAAGTTCATCTCAGATGCTGTTGCTGCCGAGAACAGCTCTAGTTCTGCGCCAAGTTAACTGGATGCCTGTTGGACTGGCAAATCAACGTATGTGGACTGTTGATTTGCCCGTCTTAGATGGTTTACTTGCTAAACATTATTGATCATCTTCTTGTTGCCGGACACAGAGGACTAACATTGTTTGAACTCTTGAGGCGATTACTGCCTGATGTCCTCCAGTCGGTAAGGCGTCAATCAACCCACACTCAAAAAAAAAAATTAAACCCATAAATTAACGTTTATGTATTTCAATTACATGTAAATGTTCTATCCAATTTGATCACATTAAGGCTGGATTAGTACCCCCAGGGGCCACTGAAGCTCATGCCCCCCCACACACACCCATGCACACACCACGCCCACCCCACGCCCCAGCCATTAAACCCACCTTAATTATTTTGAGCTTCCAGTCAAGCTGGCATGTCAAATCCACCAGACCATAATCACACACCTATTGGTCAAAGGCTGAATAACCAGTCCAGCTGAGCAGGTATGCCTGTACAGTTTAATAGACCAAGTACTGCCATTTCACTCACAAATCACAAGACAAGGAAACGACGGATTAAATCGTCCTAAAGCAGTGTATGACTGTAGACTATGGGAATATTTGTGTTCATGGAAAACCACCCAAGCAGACAGCACTCCAGTTATTACTGATACAAATAATGTGACTGACTAAAAACAGACTTACAACAATGCCATCCTAAGGTAATCACACAGCACAGCTGAATGTAGGCTTCAGAATAAGGCTCACTAAAAGTGAGCTAGGCAACTTCACACAGAACTGCAAAAACCAACACATAATGAATTTGACAAACTGACTCCAAAACAATATAGCAGCATCACACCACAGTGATGCAATACACGTTATGCAAACGGCATATTGTAACGTGCATGGATAAGTAGACACGTTGGTCCTTGACTAACGGGTCGGACCCTTTAGTCGACTGGTTAACGTTGTCGCTTGCGGTGCGGGAGACACGGGTTCGCGTCCCGGCTGTGGCGACGGTTCCCGGGCTGCCCCCCGAATTCGCTACAATATCAAATAATAAACTACCGCTCCCTTAGGCTGCTCCCGTTAGGGGTCACCACCGCAGATCATCCGTTTCCATCTCTTCCTGTCCTCTGCATCCTCCTCTACCACACCAGCCACCTGCATGTCCTCCCTCACCACACCCACAAACCTCCTCCCTGGCAGCTCCATATTCAGCATCCACAAAATACACAGCAACGCACAATCACAACAGATAATACTGCTCAACGCACAGACAACATAATCAAATGGTTCTTACCTTTAGAGGTTCTGCTCTGTAATCGATCCCCCATAATGCGGGGTCTTCACAAATGATGGGACCTGCCACAGCAAATGAGCTTGAAGCGGCGTTACTTTCCACTGTTTGCTTTGTCCATTTCTTCCGTTTTTTCTTCTTCGTCGTTTTCCCTCTCTTGTTGTACCCCCGGCAGAGGCAACGTGTCTCTGCTGGAGCTAAAGACTTCCGGGCTAACGTTTTCGTTGCTAGCTAGCTGAGGCTGTGCATTGCTGCAACCGATGGTAGGCGCTTCCAGTGTATCGCTGCTATTTGCTAGCTGGACATCCTCCATCGGAATGCCCTCTTCTTCACTTTGTTTTGCTCTTTTGGGGGGAAAAAACCGCTCATTAGCGGGACATTTTTCATTGTGGCCGCTTCTTTCACTCCCTTTTCCTTTCTTTTGGCAGCCCCGCTGGGCTTTTGGTTAACGCCGTCCATTTTATGCTGCTTGGCAATTTCCCCCCCCCGCACACTTGACACAAGCTAACTGATAGTGGGTCAGGTAAAAATTAATTCCACTGTTTTTAACCCTGACTTGGCTTAAGAAAAACTGATCTTGAATCTGTGCAATCTAAGCCGCCTGCTGTCTTTTGCCCGCCCACCTTGACCGTTAGCCAATCTATACTGTTGTAAACCACTAATAAGACACGTTAGCCCCTAGCTAACTGGTCTGACCCTTTAGCCGAGCGGTTAGTGTTGTCGCCTTGTGGTGCAGGACACCCCGTATCGAATCCCGCACCGGGCAAGAAAATAACCGGCTACATTGGTGGCAGCGGTGGGATCCGGAAGTGTGCAGATCCTCAGAAGTCTCTTCGGAGCGCGGGAATAACAAAGCTCGAAGGCGCGCTTCCGGGGAGGGTGACGACTGTAAACTACTAATAAGACACGTTAGTCCCCAGCTAACGGGTCTGAACCTTTAGCCGAGCGGTTAGTGATGTCGCCTTGTGGTGCAGTACACCCCGTATCGAATCCCGCACCGGGCAAGAAAATAACCTGTTACATTGTAACGTTGGCTGGCGGGTCTGAACCTTTAGTCTAGCGGGTAGCGATGTCTCCTGCGGTGCGGGCGATACGGGTTCGCTTCCCGGCCGCGGCAGTTCCTGTGGTTGCGTTGTCCCCCGAATTCGCTACAATACGGTGTATTGCAGCTCAGTCACCAGCCATCTCGCCATTAAAATAATCAATCATGAAATTTAATTTTCTTGGAAACAACTTTTATATTATTCTGATTGTATAATTATCAAGAGAATAGGTCAAG